>NC_058082.1:595787829-595909932 GCF_014858855.1 Bufo gargarizans | reverse complement strand
GGCCTTAGGGACCAGAGTAATTTTTTCTTTTTGCTTCAGGATTCTGGAGGTCACATTCTTTTTTATTAAAGGCGTTGTCTCACTTCAGCAAATGGCCTTTAACATGTAGAGAAAGTTAATACAAAGCATTGACTAATGTATTGTGGTTGTCCATATTGCCTCCTTTGCTGGCTGGGTTCATTGTTCCATCACATTATATAGTTCTCGTTTCCATGGTTAAGACCACCCTGCAATCCATCAGTGGTGGTCGTGCTCGCACACTATAGGTAAAAGCACTAGCCTATGTGCTCTTCCACGGTCCCAACCACCAAAGAGGCTGGCGCTATTTCCTATATTGTGCAAGCACAACCACCACTAATAGATTGCAGATTGGTCGTAGCTATGAAAATGAGAACTGTATAATCTGATAGAAAAATGAATTCAGCCAACAATGAAAGCAATATGGACAATAATAATACATTAGTACAAACCTTGTATTAAGTTCCTCTAGATAATAAATTTGCTGAAGTGACACAACCCCTTTAGAGGGGTTGTTCCATGAAAAATAGTCCACAGTTTTCAAACCAGCTCCTGTATCTGAATACTTTTGTAATTGCATGTAATTAAAAATTTTGCATAGCTGCTGAGCTATTCAATAAAATGTATCTGTATAGCGCCACCTTCTGTTTGTTCTGTTTCTAATTTCTTTGACCTGCTCACTGAGATGGCCTTACATGCTCAGTTTCATCCTTCAACTGCCTTCTGAGCTGTGATAGGCAGAGCATGGACACGCCTCCCGAGCTGCAGCGGAAAATACACGCCCCTGAGCTTCCAACTTGATATAAATCTAGCAGAGCCAATGAATGAGGAGATCTCTGGATCCATGTGAGGTACAGGGCTGGTTCTAGCTTTGTTAGAAAGACGGTGACATGTACTGTATGATGTCTGATTTTCATTATTTACATTATTTATGGGATAACCCCTTTAAGTATAGGATGATCTATTTATATGAGGCCTTTTTTTATGTTTTATTTTGCTATTATTTTTGGGTACGTATATTTTAGTAATTAACTCTTTCCCAACTAGCACCATAATAGTACGGCGCTGGCTCGGTCTTTAAAGATGGAGCCCGCTCCTGAGCGAAGCAGGTACCATAGCAGCGGGTGGGCTGCTTTTTTTTTTATAGCAGACATCCGCAGCTAGTGTCCGCAACCGGCAGTAATGCCGATTACGGACATTTAACCCCTCAGATGCCGAGGTCAATCCTGACCATGGCATCTAAGCTCGTGAAACACCGGAAGCGCGCGCTTCCGGTGATGCTTCGGCTCCCCCGTGTGGCGATCGGAGGAGCCAGAGCGTGCTTGCAGCAGCCCCGTGTTTGTGAATGACAGAAGCCTGCTGCATAGTGTTTCCTATTTTATCACTATCAAAACGCAAGAAAAACTATACATATAAGGTATAGAAAATTTATATTTTTGCTATTTTTTGCCCCTTCCCACTACATCATATGCAATATTAAATGGTGGCATTGGAAAGTACAACTTGTCCTGCAAAAAACAAACCCTCATATGTGAACAGACAGGTTCTGGAAAGGCAGGGAGCTCAAAACGAAAATGCAAAAACAAAGAAACCTCTGTGGTAGAAAGGGTTAAAAGGAATGTGTCATCAGTAAACAACCTGCTGTTTAAATCACTTTTTTATGTTTAACACATTTTAAATCACCTCCTGACCTCCTCCGACCATTGACTATAAACATCTGGGTGGTTGGGCTTAATCTCTGATTGGCGCCACAGATACTTTACTGCAGTTAACTTATTCTAATCCTGCCTGTAATGATATCACCTCTGTGTATAGATAAGGCAGGATCCTCCATTCACTATAGGTGATTGTCAGAGCTTATCTATTATTTCCTTGTACAGTCCTGAGCAAAAGTTTAAGACCACTTGAAAAATGGCAAAAAATCCTATTTAGCATGGCTGGATCTTAACAAGGTTCCAAGCAGAGCTTCAACATGCAACAAGAAGAAATGGGAGTGAGACATTTTTTGAGCATTCAATTTAATGAAAACAACTAATAAACTGAAACAGGCTTTTTCAGCTGATCAAAAGTTTAGGACCACACCTCCCAAAAAAAACTACCCCCCCCCCCCCCCAAAACAGAAATCCAACTTCCAAACATGAACTCAGTAATGAGTAGCTCCCCCGTTATTGTTTATCATTTCCAAAATTCGTTTCGGCATGCTTGATGCAAGAGTTTCCATAAGGTGAGTGGGAACATTTCTCCAAGTGGTGAAGACGTCCGCACGAAGGCCATCTACTGTCTGGAACTGTTGTCCATTTTTGTAGACTTCCCTTGCCATCCATCTCTAAAGGTTCTCAATTGGATTTAGATTAGGGGAATACGCAGGATGGGCAAAAAGAGTGATGTTATTCTCCTGGAAGAAGTCCCTTGTCCTGCAGGCATTGTGTACTGTAGCGTTGTCCTGTTGAAAAACCCAGTCGTTACCACACAGACGAGGGCCCTCAGTCATGAGGAATGGTCTCTGCAACATCTGGACATAACCAGCGGCCGTTTGACGCCCCTGAAGCTCCATTGTTCCACTGAAGGAAAAAGCACCCCAGACCATTATGGCGCCCCCTCCACTGTGGCGCATAGAAAACTTCTCAGGTGGGATCTGAATGTCCCATGTTTGGTGCTCTCTTCCAAAGTCCAAATGAGCAGTTCTGTGGCGTTCAAGGAGACGAGGTCTTTGAAGACGCTTTTTGTTTTTGAAGCCCTTCAGTCTCAGATGCCGTCTGATGGTTATGGGGCTGCAGTCAGCACCAGTAAGGGCCTTAATTTGGGTCGAGGATCGTCCAGTGTCTTGACGGACAGACAATTGGATCCTCCGGCTCAGTGCTGATGAAATTTTTTGGGGTCTTCCACTTGACTTTTTTGTTCCATAACCCTCAGGATCATTTAAGAAATTCCGACTGTCTTACTGCGTCCCACCTCAGCAGCGATGGCGCGCTGTGAGAGACCCTGCTTATGCAGTTCAACAACCCGACCACGTTCAAAAAGAGAGAGTTTTCTTTGCCTTTGCCATCACTACATGTGACTACCTGACAGAAAATGACAATGAATCCACATCTTTGCACAGATTTGGCCTTTTAAAGGCATGTGGTCCTAAAATTTGGATCAGCTGAAAAACAGCCTGTTTCAGTTTAATCGTTATTTTCAATTAATTGAATGCTCAAAAAATGTTTTGTCTCACTCCCATTTCTTCTTGTTGCATGTTGAAGCTCTACTTGGAACCTTGTTAAGATCCAACAATGTAAAATATGATTTTTTGCCATTTTTCAAGTGGTCTTAAACTTTTGATTAAGACTGTACAATGACCTCTGCACAGGTCACAGAGCATGCCTAGAAAAGTCTCCCATAAAAGTTAACAGGGTCCCCTCTAGACCATTGTGTCCCACGGGGCTGCCGTAAAGCAATTTTCTTGATGCCTTCTAAATGCCATTAACCACTTCAACCCCGCTAGCTAAAACCCCCTTCATGACCAGGCCACTTTTTACACTTCGGCACTACACTACTTTCACCGCTTATCGCTCGGTCATACAACTTACCACCCAAATGAATTTTACCTCCTTTTCTTCTCACTAATAGAGCTTTCATTTGGTGGTATTTTATTGCTGCTGACATTTTTACTTTTTTTGTTATTAATCGAAATTTAACGATTTTTTTGCAAAAAAATGACATTTTTCACTTTCAGCTGTAAAATTTTGCAAAAAAAACGACATCTATATATAAATTTTTCGCCACATTTATTGTTCTACATGTCTTTGATAAAAATGTTTGGGCAAAAAAAAAAAATGGTTTGGGTAAAAGTTATAGCGTTTACAAACTAAGGTACAAAAATGTGAATTTCCGCTTTTTGAAGCAGCTCTGACTTTCTGAGCACCTGTCATGTTTCCTGAGGTTCTACAATGCCCAGACAGTAGAAACACCCCACAAATGACCCCATTTCGGAAAGTAGACACCCTAAGGTATTCGCTGATGGGCATAGTGAGTTCATAGAACTTTTTATTTTTTGTCACAAGTTAGCGGAAAATGATGATTTTTATTTAAAAAAAATTTTTTCTTACAAAGTCTCATATTCCACTAACTTGCGACAAAAAATAAAAAATTCTAGGAACTCGCCATGCCCCTCACGGAATACCTTGGGGTGTCTTCTTTCCAAAATGGGGTCACTTGTGGGGTAGTTATACTGCCCTGGCATTCTAGGGGCCCTAATGTGTGGTAAGTAGTTTGAAATCAAAATGTGTAAAAAATGACCTGTGAAATCCTAAAGGTGCTCTTTGGAATGTGGGCCCCTTTGCCCACCTTGGCTGCAAAAAAGTGTCACACATCTGGTATCGCCGTACTCAGGAGAAGTTGGGGAATGTGTTTTGGGGTGTCATTTTACATATACCCATGCTGGGTGAGAGAAATATCAAGTTGGCATTTGACCAAGATATTTTTCTCACCCAGCATGGGTATATGTAAAATGACACCCCAAAACACATTGCCCAACTTCTCCTGAGTACGGCGATACCACATGTGTGACACTTTTTTGCAGCCTAGATGCGCAAAGGTGCCCAAATTCCTTTTAGGAGGGCATTTTTAGACATTTGGATCCCAGACTTCTTCTCACACTTTCGGGCCCCTAAAAAGCCAGGGCAGTATAAATACCCCACATGTGACCCCACTTTGGAAAGAAGACACCCCAAGGTATTCAATGAGGGGCCTGGCGAGTTCATAGAATTTTTTTATTTTTTTTGCATAAGTTAGCGGAAATTGATTGTTTTTTGTTTTTTCTCACAAAGTCTCACTTTCCGCTAACTAAAATTTCAATCTTTCATGGACTCAATATGCCCCTCACGGAATACCTTGGGGTGTCTTCTTTCCGAAATGGGGTCACATGTGGGGTATTTATACTGCCCTGGCTTTTTAGGGGCCCTAAAGCGTGAGAAGAAGTCTGGGATATAAATGTCTAAAAATGTTACGCATTTGGATTCCGTGAGGGGTATGGTGAGTTCATGTGAGATTTTATTTTTTGACACAAGTTAGTGGAATATGAGACTTAGTAAGAAAAAACAAACAAAAAAATATATATATTTCCGCTAACTTGGGCCAAAAAAATGTCTGAATGGAGCCTTACAGGGGGGTGATCAATGACAGGGGGGTGATCACCCATATACACTCCCTGATCACCCCCTGTCATTGATCACCCCCCTGGTAAGGCTCCATTCAGACGTCCGTATGATTTTTACGGATCCATGGATCGGATCTATGGATACATGGATCGGATCCGCAAAACACATGCGGACGTCTGAATGGAGCCTTACAGGGGGGTGATCAATGACAGGGGGTGATCAGGGAGTGTATATGGGTGATCACCCCCCTGTAAGGCTCCATTCAGACGTCCGCATGTGTTTTGCGGATCCGATCCATGGATCCGTAAAAATCATACGGACGTCTGAATGGAGCCTTACAGGGGGGTGATCAATGACAGGGGGGTGATCAATGACAGGGGGTGATCAGGGAATCTATATGGGTGATCACCCGCCTGTCATTGATCACCCTCCTGTAAGGCTCCATTCAGACGTCTGTATGTGTTTTGCGGATCCGATCCATGTATCCGTGGATCCGTAAAAATCATACGGACGTCTGAACGGAGCCTGACAGGGGGGTGATCAATGACAGGGGGGTGATCAATGACAGGGGGGTGATCAGGGAGTTTATATGGGGTGATCATGGGTGATCAGGGGTTCATAAGGGGTTAATAAGTGACGGGGGGGGGGGGTGTAGTGTAGTGTAGTGGTGTTTGGTGCGACTTTACTGAGCTACCTGTGTCCTCTGGTGCTCGATCCTAACAAAAGGGACCACCAGAGGACCAGGTAGCAGGTATATTAGACGCTGTTATCAAAACAGCGTCTAATATACCTGTTAGGGGTTAAAAAAATCAGATCTCCAGCCTGCCAGCGAACGATCGCCGCTGGCAGGCTGGAGATCCACTCTCTTACCTTCCGTTCCTGTGAGCGCGCGCGCGTTCACAGGAAATTTTGGGTATCGCGGGGGGACGCGTATATGCGTCCACCCAGAAGAGCAGGGCCGCCGGCAGGATGCAATCCTGCGTACGGCGGTCCTGTAGCGGTTAAGAACAGCTCAGGCAAGATGGCCGCCCCCGTAATCATGTTCGGGAAAGATGGCCGCCCCTATAATAATGTTCAGGAGATAGAATAAAGAAATCTATAATAAGAAAATAAAAACTGATTACAAAAAAAAGGATATGTGTTACTATGTGATTTGAACTTTTTTTTCACCATTCGCCAATCAATTTTATATAATGCAATATATTGTTACTATGATGATACCCAATATGTATTTTTTAGTTGTTATTTTGGTCCTGTTTTATATTAAAGTGTAATATATGTATTAATTTTGCATTTATTAATTTTTGTATGTATTAATTTTTTTTACATTTATTGTACTCATTTTCTTACTTTATATATTTTTTTTTAAGGGGCTTGTCCACTGAAGTTAAAGGGCTTTTCTGAGTAATAGTTACCTCTTCTTAGGACAGGTCATCATGAGATTCAGCCTGTGCCCTCTCTGACCATCTCTGCTTCATCCTTAGCCACCAGGCTGGCATCATCACTTGCCAGGACGCGGGCACAGGTAGATCACCTTGCTGCAGTCGAAGTGAGCTCTTGAAGTCTCTCTCAGGATGGTCCTGGGGTTCTGCAGATGCAGTGACTTTCTCTTAGGTTGCAGTACTCTGCACTGAGGTTGGGTGATGCCCACATCTCAGGGTATGCAAGGGTGAAACATACTGCAGATGTGAAGAGATAATGCTCTGCAGGATTGTGGGCCAGGACTTTCCCTGCAAAAGAGTCAATGCATGTGGATTAGATAATGATGTTTCAAAGAACACCAGACTGGTGAAATGCTCTGCAACTTCTGTATCCAGTCCAGATAGTGTTCTACATCCAACCTAGAGAGGCAATTCTCTGCAGGTAACATCTGCCACATTATCTGTACTCAGAGAATTATCACTGTATTATCTGGGGTGTTACATAGGACTGCAGGTGACATCTACTGACATCTACTAAATTATCTGTACTCAGAGAGTTATCACTGTTATATGTGGTGTTACATAGGACTGCAGGTAACATCTATTACATCATCTGTACTCAGAAAGCTATGACTGTTATATGTGATGTTACATAGGACTGCAGGTGACATCTACTACATTATCTGTACTCAGAGAGCTATCAATGTTATATGTGGTGTTACATAGGACTGCAGGTAACATCTATTACTTCATCTGTACTCAGAGAGTTATCACTTATATGTGGTGTTACATAGGACTGCAGGTGACATCTACTACATTATCTGTACTTAGAGTTATCACTGTTATATGTGGTGTTACATAGGACTGCATGTAACATCTATTACATCATCTGTACTCAGAGAGTTAGCACTTATATGTGGTGTTACATAGGACTGCAGGTGACATCTACTACATTATCTGTACTCAAAAAGCTATGACTGTTATATGTGATGTTACATAGGACTGCAGGTGACATCTACTACATTATCTGTACTCAGAGAGTTATCACTGTTATATGTGGTGTTACATAGGACTGCAGGTAACATCTATTACATTATCTGTCCTCAGAGAGTTATTACTGTGTTATCTGTGGTGTTGCATAGGACTGCAGGTGACATATATTACATTATCTGTACCCAGAGAGTTATCATTGTGTTATCTGTGGTGTTACATAGGACTGCAGGTGACATCTGCTACATTATCTGTACCCAGAGAGTTATCACTGTTATATGTGGTGTTACATAGGACTGCAGGTGACATCTATTACATTATCTGTACTCAGAGAGTTATCACTTAAATGTGGTGTTACATAGGACTGCAGGTGACATCTGCATTATCAGTACTCAGAGAGTTATCACTGTTATATGTGGTGTTACATAGGACTGCAGGTGACATCTACTACATTTTCTGTACTCAGAAAGCTATCACTGTTTTATGTGGTGTTACATAGGACTGCAGGTGACATCCACTACATTATCTGTACTCAGAGAGTTATTACTGTGTTATCCGTGGTGTTACATAGGACTGCAGGTGACATCTACTACAGTATCTGTACTCAGAGAGCTATCACTGTTATATGTGGTGTTACATAGGACTGCAGGTAACATCTATTACATTATCTGTACTCCGAGAGTTATCACTTATATGTGGTGTTACATAGGACTGCAGGTGACATCTACTAACTACATTATCTGTACTCAGAGAGTTATCACTGTGTTATCTGTGGTGTTACATAGGCTTGCAGGTGACATCTGCTACATCATCTGTACCCAGAGAGTTATCACTGTTATATGTGGTGTTACATAGGACTGCAGGTGACATCTATTACATTATCTGTACTCAGAGAGTTATCACTTAAATGTGGTGTTACATAGGACTGCAGGTGACATCTGCATTATCAGTACTCAGAGAGTTATCACTGTTATATGTGGTGTTACATAGGACTGCAGGTGACATCTACTACATTTTCTGTACTCAGAAAGCTATCACTGTTTTATGTGGTGTTACATAGGACTGCAGGTGACATCCACTACATTATCTGTACTCAGAGAGTTATTACTGTGTTATCCGTGGTGTTACATAGGACTGCAGGTGACATCTACTACAGTATCTGTACTCAGAGAGCTATCACTGTTATATGTGGTGTTACATAGGACTGCAGGTAACATCTATTACATTATCTGTACTCCGAGAGTTATCACTTATATGTGGTGTTACATAGGACTGCAGGTGACATCTACTAACTACATTATCTGTACTCAGAGAGTTATCACTGTGTTATCTGTGGTGTTACATAGGCTTGCAGGTGACATCTGCTACATCATCTGTACCCAGAGAGTTATCACTGTTATATGTGGTGTTACATAGGACTGCAGATGACATCTATTACATTATCTATACTCAGAGTTATCACTTATATGTGGTGTTACATAGGACTGCAGGTGACATCTACTACATTATCTGTGCTTAGTCATCACTGTTATCTTTAGTATTACATAGGACTGCAGGTAGTTAAAAAAGGGGAGTGTCCCCAGTTTAGGGCTCCCTATACCTAGCTTGCACCAGCAACCCATGCTACGCCACTGCTATAGAGACATTTGTTTCTTCCATTAATATTACCCCCACCCCTTTTTTTTTACCCCATAATGGCCCGATGCAAAAATACTAGATGGCGGACGTCTGAATACGGCCTAAACTGGGTGTTTTCCTGGGACTGATTGGAAGCACTGTGACATATAATAAAGTGGTGTGGGTAAAGCCTCCTCTGCCTAGTCAAAACGAAACCGAAACCCTGCATAGTAAACCTAGAGCTTAATTTGCTTGCTGTCCCTATCTTCGCCGCCATTTTCCCGGAGCCAACTCCATACACTACAATTTATGTTTTGGCTTCAACAAGATGGCCGCTGCCTCAGAAGCCGGAAGACACAGTTGTGGGAGGCTGTGGTCGCACTGGTCGGAGTAATGAGACTAGAAGAGTGGCTTGTGATGTTAGTCATAGCGAAGATCCGAGGAGGATGAGGAGAGAAAGACATGGCGCGGCCGCCCATCACCCTCCTGCTGCCTGTTATCTGCATGGTCGTTATGGCATCTGGGGAAGAAGGTCAGTCACATTGAGAATGTATGTGGAGTGTGAGTGTGCTGCCCGGCGCCCACTGTACTGCTGCCAGTGCCTGCAGCGCCCCCCTGTGACAGTGTCTGCTCCCCATTTACTACAATAGTCTGTTGTAATCAAACTCTGCAAACTGGATTGGCTGTCCGTACCAACCAATCAGATTGCGGCTTCCATTCTGTAGTCTGACATAAGAAAAAAATGAGGTGCCAGCTGATTGGTTGCTGTCTTCATTAAACATGGTTTTAGTGACGTAGTCGCCCAGCTTTCTTGTGTTATTTCTTAACCCTTTCATGACCAAGCCCCAAAAAGGCCTGAATGTCCAGGCAACTTTTTGTGCACGTGGCAGTTTAGTGACTGTAGCTTTTTTTTATTTGTTTGATTACAAAAAATTTTTTTTTTTATTGACACTGGACTTTTTATTAGAATTTTATTTTTAGTTTTTTCGATTTATTTTTTTTCCTTTAGTTTTTATTTTGGAGGAAAACTGCAAAATTTTATAAAAAAGTATATATATTTTTTTTTAATTATAGCTTTTTATTTCTTAAATATTAAAACAGACGCAAAAATTAATTATTGCAATGGGTTCCCTATTTTGTGACGATCGTTTTCATATGTAACATGCAATGGTGACTGTTTCTGTTAGTGACTGCATTCTTAATAAAAAAAGAAATAAGTATATATATAATTTTTATTTCTATTTTTTTTTTTTTTACTTTTTTGGGCACATATGTCCCCCAGTAAGTCATTAAAAGACCTCTGGAGAACACTGACTTTAAATTTTTTATTTTTTCACTGTTTCCACTGTAAAGCCTCATTCACACGTCCACGTACGTGCTCAAATCCGTGAGCAGGTGGTCAGTGATGCTTCCGTGAAGGATCCGTGTTGGGTCCGTGTGTTCGTTTTTTTGCTGTCCATGTTTCACTGACCCTGAACAGCTGAAAAATAATTTTCAAACCTTCTCTTCTTAATGATCCGTGAATCATGGTTGGCATCCTTGTTGTATCCGTGGTTTTCACGGACCCATAGACTATAATGGGCGTGATGAATCCGTGAACACGGAAAAAATAGAGCATGCATGCTAAAAACACGGACCCACGGACAGTGCTAAAACACTGATGTCTGAATACACACATTTAAAATGAATGGGGACGTGAGCTGTCCGTGAAACACTGACGTGTGAATGAGGCTTAGGCTACTTTCACATTAGCGTTTTTGTGGCTCCGTCGTGGATCTGCAAAAACGCTTCCATTACAATAATACAAACCGCATGCATCCGTCATGAACAGATCCGGTTGTATTATGTCTTATATAGCCAAGACGTCTTAAACACCATTAAAAATCAATGGGGGACAGATCAGTTTTCTACTGTGTCAGAGGAAAACGGATCTGGATGGCTCCACTTCGCATTGCATCCGCACTTGCTTGCGGATGCGATGTGATTTTAACGGATGGTTGCTAAGAGATGTTGTTTGTAAACATTCAGTTTTTTATCACGCGTGTGCAAAATGCGGTAAATCGCCTTAGAAGTATGGTATAAATGAATGGGGTTGTCTGTGTGTTTAATACTGATGGCCTTTCCTCAAGGTGGGTCTTCAGTGCCTGGGACCCCCGCCGATCCGCTGCTGCACTGCTTGAGGTTGCAGACCGCTGGTCTACAGAATGTCTCTTCCCCCTCAGTTTCTTAGCAGCTATTGGAGAGAATTGACCTATAGGGAGTCCCTCATCAGACCCCAGGACTTTTATCGGCTGCTCGGTCACAGGGTCTTGTTGGTTGCACAAAGACATTAATTTGCAAAACCTTTTTATTTAACTCAAGAATTGCTCCCCTTCACCTAAAATGGGCCCTAGACACCTGCCTACTAGTCAGGCCGGCTCTGGGCTGTACCAACATCTACAGGTTTTGTGACATATTGACAATGGCTTGCAAAACAATTCACCCCTCTGGTATTTTTCTGGTATTTGGTGTTTCAAGAAAGGTAGGAATTCAGTCTTCTGAGAGAGAATGGTCAAAATGTGCTATTTCTGCATTGATGACATTATAGAGGAGACTGGTAATGGTTTCCGTGCATGAATAGCAACCCCATAATGTTATGATGTAAGCCTATGTAATATACAGTCAGGTCCATAAATATTGGGACACCAACACAATTCTAACATTTTTGGCTCTATACACCACCACAATGGATTTGAAATTAAACGAACAAGATGTGCTTTACCTGCAGACCGTCAGCTTTAATTTGAGGATATTTACATCCAAATCAGGTGAACGGTGCAGGAATTACAACAGTTTGCAGATGTGCCTCCCACTTGTTAAGGGACCAAAAGTAATGGGACAGAATAATAATCATAAATCAAACTTTCACTTTTTAATACTTGGTTGCAAATCCTTTGCAGTCAATTACAGCCTGAAGTCTGGAACGCATAGACATCACCAGACGTTGGGTTTCATCCCTGGTGATGCTCTGCCAGGCCTCTACTGCAACTGTCTTCAGTTCCTGCTTGTTCTTGGGGCATTTTCCCTTCAGTTTTGTCTTCAGCAAGTGAAATGCATGCTCAATCGGATTCAGGTCAGGTGATTGACTTGGCCATTGCAGAACATTCCACTTCTTTCCCTTAAACTCTTTGGTTGCTTTTGCAGTATGCTTTGGGTCATTGTCCATCTGCACTGTGAAGCGCCGTCCAATGAGTTCTGAAGCATTTTGCTGAATATGAGCAGATAATATTGCCCGAAACACTTCAGAATTCATCCTGCTGCTTTTGTCAGCAGTCACATCATCAATAAATACAAGAGAAGCAGTTCCATTGGCAGCCATACATGCCCACGCCATGACACTACCACCACCATGCTTCACTGATGAGGTGGTATGCTTAGGATCATGCGCAGTTCCTTTCCTTCTCCATACTCTTCTCTTCCCATCACTCTGGTACAACTTGTCCTTGGTCTCATCTGTCCATAGGATGTTGTTCCAGAACTGTGAAGGCTTTTTTAGATGTCGTTTGGCAAACTCTAATCTGGCCTTCCTGTTTTTGAGGCTCACCAATAGTTTACATCTTGTGGTGAACCCTCTGTATTCACTCCGGTGAAGTCTTCTCTTGATTGTTGACACACATACACCTACCTCCTGGAGAGTGTTCTTGATCTGGCCAACTGTTGTGAAGGGTGTTTTCTTCCCCAGGGAAAGAATTCTTCGGTCATCCACCACAGTTGTTTTCCGTGGTCTTTTGGTGTTGCTGAGCTCACCGGTGTGTTACTTCTTTTTAAGAATGTTCCAAACAGGTGTTTTGGCCGCGCCTAATGTTTTTGCTATCTCTCTGATGGGTTTGTTGTGTTTTTTCAGCCTAATGATGGCTTGCTTCACTGATAGTGACAGCTCTTTGGATCTCATCTTGAGAGTTGACAGCAACAGATTCCAAATGCAAATAGCAGACTGGAAATGGACTCTGGACCTTTCATCTGCTCATTGTAACTGGGATAATGAGGGAATAACACACACCTGGCCATGGAACAGCTGAGAAGCCAACTGTCCCATTACTTTGGGTCCCTTAACAAGTGGGAGGCACATATGCAAACTGTTGTAATTCCTGCACCGTTCACCGGATTTGGATGGAAATACCCTCACATTAAAGCTGACAGTCTGCAGGTAAAGCACATCTTGTCCGATTCATTTCAAATCCATTGTGGTGGTGTATAGAGACAAAAATGTTAGAATTCTGTCTCTGTCCCAATTTTTTGGGACCTGACTGTATATATAACTGCAATTTACTCCTCCTCAGGCAAAAATTCTCCTAAAAAATGGTAAGAGGAGTATTTTTACTCTTCCGGAAAAAATGGTAGTGCGACCTCTGTTTAAAGGGGTTGTCCACTTTTTTTAATATACACCCGGCTCCCCCGCTGATCAGCCGTTTGAAGAAAAAGCAGTTCTCTTACCAGTGCAGCCTGCACTTCATTGCAACCGCAGAGATGAGCAGTGTAATTACAAGAAGCTGTCCCATTTACTTCAAGGGGACAGCTCCTTCCTATTGAAGTGTCTACTACAGAGCCGTCACATGGAGGTGAATGGGCTGTGGGCACGATGTGCGCACAATGTATGCCGCTCTGGGACATATGGCCCGCTCACGGACCGTATGTCTCGAAAGGAATGGGGTCGTGTGCATGAGCCCCTAGGCTGATGTCATCAGTAAGTATATAAGGCAAGCTGGACAGATTTTGATAAAGTGATCTGTTATAGTGCTATCAGTTTTGAAACTTAAGAAGGATAAACGTCTATGTGTTACCGATCCAGACAATTTCTGCTACATGTGGCAAATACACTACTTATGATCAGTGCAAGAATCTGACAAAGCGAGTGCGTCTTTCTTGCAAGTGTTACTTTGACTGTAAAATTGGAGATCAAGATAAAAGCTGGGCACCTCATGTTTGTTGCTTTGTGTGTTAACGCACTGGTTGAATGGTAAAAGGAAAGGAATGGTTTTTGCAGTGCCTATAGTTTGGCTTGAGCAGAAAAAATTCACAGAATATTCAAAGAGAAACAAGTCACAAGTTGTGTACCCTGACTGGGAGTCTGCTCTTAAACCAGTACCACATGATGTAGAGAATCCAGTGCCTGCCCCTCCCACAGCAGGAACGGCAATTGAAACAGACGGTTCTGATTCTGATGAAGAAGATGTTGATTGTCACAATGTATTTCCTGATCCAGAACAACTGGAGGATCAGCCGCACTTGCTGAGCCAATCAGATTTAGATGATCTGATAAGAGAACAGTGCTCCAGACTAAAAAAAATACCTGGTAGCCATTGGCTACTGAACTGAAAAATTTAGGAGCCAAATCTAATTTTTAGTCGCCAAATCGAAACCGAATCAAAATTTTGGTATCGTGACAACGCTACTCCGATCAGATCGGCATAGGGTTGTTTTGATACCAAAATTTTGATTCGCTTTAGTCACCATAAAGTATTGCGATACTCAATACCGCGCAAAAAAAAAAAAAAAAAGCCGCGTGCATTTTGCATATTATGAAATGTTCGGCCCATAATAGAGCAGTCCTATCCTATTTTTTGGGGTGACAAGGTGACTAAAAAATGGTGAATGCTCACCGCATAGGAGATTTTTTTTAGAATTTAATAGTTTGGACAGCGCTATGTAATATGTTTATTTATTCTTTATATATTTTATATGTAAAATTGGGAAAGGGGGGATTTAAACTTAATATTTTAGGGTACTTTCACACTAGTGTTTTTCTTTTCCGGCATAGAGTTCCGTCCTAGGGGCTCTATACCGGAAAAGAACTGATCAGGCATATCCCCATGCATTCTGAATGGAGAGTAATCCGTTCAGGATGCATCAGGATGTCTTCAGTTCAGTCATTTTGACTGATCAGGCAAAAGAGAAAACTGCAGCATGCCTGAATGCCGGATCCAGCATTTTTCCTATAGGAATGTATTAGTGCCGGATCTGGCATTCAAAATACCAGAATGCACCCGCACTAAATCCGGACCCATTCACTTCTATGAGCGGTGATTTTCACACATCACTTGTGCGTTGCGTGAAAATCGCAGCATGTTCTATGTTGTGCGTTTTTCACGCAACGCAGGCCCCATAGAAGCTAATGGGGCTGCGTGAAAATCGCAAGCAAGTGTGGATGCGGTGCGATTTTCACTCATGGTTGCTAGGATGAAAGTCTATTCACTGTATTATTTTCCCTTATAACATGGTTCTAAGGGAAAATACTAGCATTCTTTAATACAGAATGCTTAGTAGAAGGTCAATATAATAAACATTGGTGGCGCAGTGCGGCCCCCAACACCCCAGTATGATAAACACTGGTGGCGCAGTGTGCGCCCCCAATATAATAAACATTGGTGGCGTAGTGCGCCCCCCCCCACACCCCAGTTTGATAAACATTGGTGGCGCAGTGCACCCCCCCAATATAAGAAACATTGGTGGCGCAGTGTGCCCCCCCCCCCCCCCCCACTCAATATAATGAACATTGGTGGCGCAGTGGGCAGTGCCAATGAGGGTTAAAAAAATCAAATAAAAATTAACTCACCTCCTCCAATTAATCGTCTCCTGTTCTTTCTTCATGACCTGTCAAAGGACCTGTGGTGACATCACTGTGCTCATCACATGATACATCACATGATTCATCACCATGGTAATGGACCATGTGATGAGCTTAGTGACATCACCACAGGTCCTGAAGCAAGAACAGGAGACCGGCAGCTACTCGATCAACTGGAGGAGGTGAGTTAATTTTTTTTCAATTATTCTTTAACCCTCATTGGCACTTCCCACTGTGCCACCAATGTTTCTTATACTGTGGGGGGGGGGCACACTGTGCCACCAATGTTTCTTATGTTGGGGGGGGGGGCACACTGTGCCACCAATGTTTCTGATACTGGGGTGTTGGGGGGGGGGCACACTGTACAGGGAGTCTAAGAAAGAATCGAATGAGTCACTAACTAAGGCCCCATGCACACGGCCGTGTTTCACAGCCGTGTGCGGGCCGTGGAACCGCGGCCTGGATCCCTCCTGAGAGCAGGAGCGCACAGCGTCACTGGTTGCTATGGCGCCGTGCGCTCCCTGCTGCCGGCACAGTACAGTAATACACTGGTATAGATCATACCAGTGTAATACAGTATTGCGGCGGCAGCAGGGAGCGCACGGCGTCATAGCAACCAGTGACGCCGTGCGCTCCTGCTCTCAGGAGGGATCCAGGCCGCGGTTCCACGGCCCGCACACGGCCGTGTGCATGGGGCCTAAGTCGGATCTTTAGTTCTTTCCACCTGTGACTCATTCGATTCTTTCTCCCTGTACTTGTCAGTGACTCAGAGCTGCTAGTGCTTGCCTTGCCTCAGCTCTGATTGGTTGGTGGGCGGGGAGGGGAGGGGCTGGCAGAAGCAGCTTCCACTCTAGGATCAGATTACACTCCTCCCAGCCCCTCCCCTCCCTGCTGCCAGCGGCTCTGTGTGCTGTGACCGAGCTGACTGAGACTGAGGAGAACATCGGCAGCGGGGCAGAGAACTATCAGCTCCTGTGCCCGCTGCTGTTCTACTGCAGAGCTGCCGCGGAGGGTCTAGTCGCAAATGGCGACATAACTAAAAAGTCTTGTCGCCATTTGTATATTCTAAGTCGCATTGGCGACCATTTTGGTCGCCATCTGGAGCCCTGGAGAACTGTCATTATCTAAAGAAAAGTCAGAACTGCTAGCCTCTAGACTTCAGGAATGGAATTTGCTACAATGAGGCACCACAACTTCACATATTCGTCATCCACACACCAAGTTAGCTGCGTACTATGCAATGGAAAGCGATGTCTGTTTCTGTACTGATGTAAATGGTCTTATGATGGAGTTGCATGATGCACATGTTTCTTCCGATGAATGGAGGCTATTCATAGACTCTAGCAAAACACGTTTGAAAGCTGTCTTGTTGCACAATGGTAACGAAAAACCATCTGTTCCATTGGCTCATGCGGTTGGAGTGAAAGAGACCCATGCATCAATGGAGTTAATTTCGGAAATGATCAAATACTCAGAACAAAAATTGAAAATTTGTGCTGACCTGAAAGTGGTAGCACTGCTGCTTGGCCTACCGTTAGGGTACACAAAGCATATGTTTTTCTTGTGCCTATGGAACAGTCGTGATGACAACAATCATTACATAATGAGACAGTGGCCTCTCAGAGTCGGGCACACAGTGGGTCAGTACAATGTACAACACAAATCACTGGTCGATCCACTTCAAGTTCATCTTCCACCTCTTCACATTAAACTCAGTTTAATAAAAAATGTTGTAATTGCACTTGATCGTGATAGAAATGGTTTCCAGTATTTGAAGGAGAAGTTTAGCACACGGAAAACTGATGCCAAAATAAAGGCCAGGATTTTTATTGGCCCCGAAATCAACAAACTAATGCATGATGACCCATTCAGAACAAAACTCAACCCTCTGGACCTTGTAGCATGGGATGCATTTGTGCTCGTAGTGCAGAACTTCCTTGGGAACAGACGAGCTGCAAACTATGCTGAATTGGTAGACAACAAGCCTACAGCACATGAACAACTCGGCTGCCGAATGTCATTGAATGTGCATTTCTTACATTCCCATCTTGACTTTTTTCCACCCAATTTGGGACACGTAAGTGACGAACCTGGAGAGCGGTTCCATAAAGATATTTCTACAATGGAGAACAGGCATCAAGGCCGCTGGAATCCCAACATGATGGGGGACTACTGCTGGTTATTGCAACGGGAAAATGTGACCGTTCACAAACGCAAAAGCAGATGCCTGAAGCAGTAACCGTACTGGGCCGTGCTCAAGTAAGACATTTAAACTGAAAAACGAGACTTTCTGAAATTTTGTTATTCCATTACATTTTCATGCACTGTTTACTACGCAAACTGATGTAGATCAGGTAATTGTTGGAGTAAAATCCAAGTGCTTCACTCAGTCAGGCGTACTTATTACTTATGCAGAGCTACATTTTGTGACGTGTTACAACAATTCTGACTTCAGATTTGTATTTCGCACACTCGATTTAGTATAGGACAAATGGTTTTTGCCCAGTAGCAGACGAAAAGTTATTTTTTTGTTGTTGCGTGTTTGGGTTGGATTTTTAAATTCCATTTTGCATTCAGGGTGCTTTGCTAGAACTTGTGCCAAATTTTTCAAAAGCCGCCCGTTGATACATTTTGCACATTTTTAAACTTTTCTCTACAGCTGTGACTCCTGTCTTTTGGATGCCACCCTCATACTGGAGTAAGGGTGCAGTCCGACTGGCTGTGCATGGCCAAGCCACTCTCATCTGTAGCAGCGAACGGCCTCATAACTTTGCGTTAAAATGGTGCAGCCAGTGACTGCCGCTAGTAGACTTTAGGGCTGCAGCTAACTATTATTTGAATAATCGATTAGTTGCCGATTAATTTCTACGATTAATCGGCAAAAACGACAAAATTACAAAACAGAGGTTTATATGATCTTACTTGAAAAAATATGTTCAAAGGCCATATTAAAACAAATTGTGGACGACACTATTATGGGGGATCTGTGGACGACACTATTATAGGGGATCTGTGGACGACACTATTATGGGGGATCTGTGGGCGGCGTAGTTATGGAGAGGGGGGATCTGTGGACGGCGTAGTTATGGAGAGGGGGATCTGTGGGCGGCGCAGTTATGGAGAGGGGGATCTGTGGGTGGCGCTGTTATGGAGAGGGGGATATGTGCATAACAGTGCACAGATCCCTTTCCTCATAACAGTGCACAGATCCCCCTTCCCATAGCAGTGCTATACACAGACCCCCCCTCCCCATAGCAGTGCCATAGACAGATCCTCCCCCCTCCCCATAGCAGTGCTATACACAGACCCCCCTCCCCATAGCAGTGCCATAGACAGATCCTCCCCCCTCCCCATAGCAGTGCTATACACAGACCCCCCTCCCCATAGCAGTGCCATAGACAGATCCTCCCCCCTCCCCATAACAGCCCCGGCCCCGATGCTTATAAAGTCGGACTAATCACGTCTGCATCTTTATTTTACCTTTTTACAACGACGCTCCTGTAACAGCCAGGCAGAGCGGACGGCGGCGGAACGTCACTCACTCACGTGACGCACCTGCTCCGCCCACCTCATGAATGAAGGAGGCGGAGCAGGTGCGTCACGTGAGTGAGTGACGTTACGCCGCCGTCCGCTCTGCCTGGCTGTTACAGGAGCGTCATTGTAAAAAGGTAAAATAAAGATGCAGCGACCGCCCGCCCGCATAGCAACGAATCGGCGATTATTCGATAACTGGATTCGTCGACAACGAATCCAGTTATCGAATATAATCGATTACATCGATTAATCGTTGCAGCCCTAGTAGACTTTGCCTGGCTTCTCCTGGCAAACCGCACTGTTGTGGGTTGTTTTTTTTTTTTTTTCCCCCATCTTTGTTTAAAAAAAATAATTAATAAAAAAGTCATTTGATAAGTCTGTTGAGTGCCTAAGGGCTCATGCACACGACCGCATCATGTTTTGCGGTGCGCAAAACATGGATGCTGGCCGTGTGTGTTCTGCAATTTTTGGAATGGAATGGGCAGCCCATGCTAGAAATGCCTATTCTTGTCTGCAAAACGGACAAGAATAAGACATGTTCAATTTTTTGGGGGGGGTCACAGAACATTGCACTGTCCGCAAAAAATGCTGCTCTGGTGACCCAAACAACGGCTGTGTGCATGAGCCCTAATTAACATCGCTAACCCCTTGCACTGTGCAGTGAGAGAGTAAAAACACAAAAATGTCACTTTTTTTTTTTTGTTTTTACACAATAGTGAGAGGCCAAATTTGCTCCCTTTTTTTTTTTTTTTTTTTTTACAATGATACAGTTCCCCCTCCCCATAATTAGGGATGAGCGAATTTCATATTTTGAAGTTCGTGTGCGGGTTCATGTTTTGGTATTTACTGAATTGCGTTATGTATTCCGTTACCACGGACCATGACTGAATGCCTTTAGAGGAATTCCGTTACTCATTCCGTCATAATAGAAGTCTACGGCCTGCATAACAGATCCTTCCTCTCCTGCATAACGTAAATCGGACGGATCCTTACCCATAATGCATAGAATAACTTTTTATAAGCTTTTTCGGGTTAAGGACCTGACAAGAGGGGCTCCAGCGTGTTTGAACCAGTAATTATAGCTATTATTTTTACCCCTTGGCTGCCATTTAGCGATTTATTTATAAAATATATATATATATATATATAATTTTATTTTTTTATGCAGACAACCTCTTTCATGCGATTTAACACTATTCTGAGCGGAAACGTCCCAAATGCTTTCCTGTTCAGAAGTTTGTGGCTGTGGTCCCTTCCGCTAACAAGCATATTAGAGAGAAGGGTAATATCTCCAGCCTGAACCTGCGCACACTTTACTGGTATCATGTTTTTTAGAGTCAGTGGTTAGTAATGGCAGATAAACGGCGACGAGTGTGCGCTGTTACATAGCTGCTCGTGCAGCCGACGTACTGAACATGACAGGAGCTGCCAGGTAAACCACAAAAGTGGTTTAGTTCCTCTCCTGCTGTGTAGTGTATATGGTATCTTTTGGCACGGCCTTAAAGGGGTTGTCCTATTGAGACATCTTAGTCTGATCGTCGGGGGATCTGGCTGCTGAGGCCTCTGCTGATCATGAGAACGGAGGCCCATACTCCCCCATTTGAAATGAGAGGCCCCCCCATAGTGTTGTATGGCACAGCGGACATGCTTTGTGTCTACTGCTCCATTCAAATGCTGAGCACAGGCCCCCGTGATTGGCAGGGGCCCCCAGCAGTCAGACACTTATTCCCTATCCCTTAGGCCTTACGTACACAACCATATCCATTTTGCGGTCCGCAAACCACAGATCCGCAAAATACGGATGCGGTCCTTGTGCCGTCCGTGGACTTCAAAGCACATGGATGCGGTTATGTGCATGAGGACCTTGATAAGGGCTCATGCACAGGACCGTATGTATTTTGCGGTCTGCAAAAAACGGATCCACAAAAAAAAATGCGGATGACGTCCATGTACATTCCGTATTTTGCGGAGCAGAACAGCTGGCCCTTAATAGAACAGTCCTATCCTTGTCCGTAATGCGGGCAATAATAGGACATGTTCTATTCTTTTGAAGAATGGACACACAGAAATGGAATGTACATGGAGTAACTTTTGTTTTTTTGGCGGACCCATTGAAATGAATGGTTCCGTATACGGTCTTCCAAAAAAAAAAAAAATGAAGGGACACAGCAAATGTGTTTACGTGCATGAGCCCTAAGACCGAGATTTGATCCTCTGACAGTATTTTAGCTGAAAGACAGACAAACCGATAACTCGTCTACTTCCTGTGGCGGTACGGATAACGATGTCCTGCGATTGTGTTTCCTGTCTCTTCAGCGGTTTCTTGCCTTGGCCAGATCTATTCCATACTCTGCGTCCTGTTCCGGATTCTCAGACGCAGTATCGGAGGACTCTGCTACAGTGGAGCTAAGGTTAAAGGGGTTGTGGCCTCTCACTAGGATACACCAACAAAATTAGATAGGTGCGGGTCCCCCAATGTGAAGGAAAGTCCACCGCGCATGCACGGCCACCCTGCATTCACCACTCTAGGAGTTCCAAAAATAGCTGAGTGCTGGCTCAGCTGTGTCTGGCAGTCCCATAGACGAGCAGTGGCCGTAAACACGCTCTACATTCCCTGCTATGGGACTTCCGAAAATAGCCGAGCATGCTCGCTGGGCTGTTTTTAAGAACTTCCATAACGGTGAATAGAGAGCGCATGCGCAGTGCACTCCTTCACTTCGTTCTAGAGATAGGTGCGGGACCCTGAGGGGGGAGATATCCTGTGCCATCAAAGTGTGAAATGAGACAACCCCTTTTAAAGGGGTATTCCCATCCGGACATTTATGACTTATTGACAGGACCTAGAGTTATCTCAGGAACGGGGCCTTGACGTCCATGAAGAGCACACTGCACATTCGCGGCCACCGCCATGGAATTTCTACAAATAGCGTATCCAGCGCTTGGCTATTTTCAGTAGTCCCATAGCAGTGAATGGAGAAAGCCAAACATTTGCGGTGTCCTGTCCATTCACCTTGGGGCCCCTGTATTGTGATAGGAGCGGGTCCCATAGGTGGGACTTGTACCTTTTGGACATTTATGGAATGTGACGTATATTTTCGCGCTCCTTCACAAACAGATTCGAATCAACAGTGGTGGGAACCATTGTAATATGTATACCACGGGGGTCAGGAAGATGCATAAAATAATCAGAAAGGGAGTAAAATAAAAATAAAAAATCATTACCCTTATTATTTTGCAGATCCGGGAACAATCACCATTCGCATCACAAAATCTGTTGACGGCTTTTCAGCAACGTGGTCCTGGGATGACCATTGTCTGGAAGAGGACGACGTCGCCTTTACAGCTGTTTATAAGAAGTATGTTGTCATCCCTGTTATATCTGTTATAGTCTGGGGGTGAAAACAATGGTGACTTTTTTTTTTTTAAGCCACCCCTTCTTTTGTGTTGTGGGAGGGGCTACGTGAATTAGACGGTGTGTGCGCCATTTTTTCTTTACAGTCGTGTTACACTTGATGAAATCTGACCTAGTGTTCTCAAATTTTATCCACAAAAAAATTCATGCAAAATGCGGTAGGTCCTCCTGTAGAAGGATGAAACTTTTTGTGGTGCCACCCATAGGTAGCTTTCCTGTAAGGCCGTCTATGACCCATCATAGGGTGTGGAGACATGACTAGGGGTAGCAGCCAAGTGTAGACATCAGCGTTTTGGAGGTTTTGCACCTCCTTGTCTGGGTCAGATTTCTTTGAAGCATCTATAGAAAAATCCACAAAAAATTAAAATAAAAAATCTCGAACTCTTGCAGTTTTCACACTGGCCCCTAGAGCAGACACCATCCGCTGACACTTCCTGTTTTATCTGGCGTGTCTTCATCCTGTCTAGTCTAAGGGGGTAGATTTATAGAAATGGGTGTAAAGGAAAACAGGTTTAGTTGCCCATAGCAACCAATCAGATTTCACCTTTCATTTTACAGAGCTCCTTTGCAAAATGAAAGGTGGAATCTGATTGGTTGCTATGGGCAACTAAACCTGTTTTCCTTTACACCAGTTTGGATAATTTTTACTATATGTTTTCACTACTTATTAGTTGGCTAACTTTATGCCAGAACCATGCCCCTGAATTTTGGTACATGTAAAGCCACGCCACCTCTACCTCTAAGCCACGCTTCTTATCCCTGCCTTTGTCAGCCAAGGCAAAAAAAAAGCTGCCGTACATTCCCTTCTTTAGAAATCTGGCTCAATATAAACCAAGATTCTGGAGCATTTCTAATAGCCCTTATTTTTTAGTTATTTGGGAAAATATGTTGATCTATCCTCGATATCAGATCCGCAGGGATATAACACCCTGGGACTCCCATCAATCAGCTGTTAGAAGGGAATGGGCGCTGCAGCCTCTTCCTAGATCAGTGATGTCACTGTACGTCGGTCACGTGGCCTCGCTCCTGCTCAGCCCCCATTTAAGGGGGCTCCATCAATGGGGCTGAACTGCAGTACCAAGCATTGCCACTATATGATGTACGGCGCTGTGCTTGGAAAGCTGCCCAGATCCCATTGTGCTCAACAGAGCTTCGTTGAGCGCAGCAACTCCCTGAAACAACTGATGGGTGGGGGTGCCGAAGTCGAACCCCCGCTGATGTGATAATGATGACCTATCCCGAGGTTAAGTCCTCATTATCTTTTCCAGGATAATCCTGGAGACGTTCGCTTTAAATCAGTTAAGGATTATGTCAGAGCCCTTTTTGTCCCAACTGGACAGCTCCTGACTTTAGTTCCTATCCGGATGTTAGGACATCGTATATGGGGTTCCACCTTCAGGACTTCCTTCCCCTCTATGTATCAATGGTGACTGCTTAAAATACGTGCCCCATTCAGAGGGACTAATCTTGCGGTTTCCAAGCATAATCCATGTTGGGAATGGCTGAGTCCATTCTCGATGTGGTTTTAAATCCACGTGGGAAAAAAATGAAAAACAATGGGACGTGGATTTGCCACGGTGAAAATTAAGCCGGGAGAGCACGCCCTTAGGATATAACTATGGGTGACCTGTCATCCTAAGAATGGGTCATCTGTAGGTACAGAGGTTCTCCAACCCCCATGGTAAAATGAAAGAAGGGCGCAATGCATTTAAAATAAAAATGAAAGCCACTCACCTGTTCACTCGTGTTCCTTCCCAGCACTGAGGGTCCCGTCCCCTGTGGGCTAGAACTTGGCTGTCCCTTCTGTGACCACGTCCACCCATGCAGTCATTGACTGAGCCTCTGTGGTCGTATGCTGTTCAGAGACGTCACCACTGATGCCAGTGAATGGCTGCAGCAGTGCACGTGATCACAGACTGGATATCGCACTTGTGGTCCACAGGGGGGACAGGACATTGTAAATTCATTTTGGTCCTTATTTAATTCATTTTTACTTTGTTGTTAAGGGTGGGAGCGCCAGACAACGAATCACAGGAATGTGTGATCACTGAAGATTGCTTCTGCAAGATCCCCCCCGATCTACTTGATTACAGTCATAATTATACTCTACTGATCTCGGCTACAGCACCTGGAGAAAACCTGACTAACTCAAAAGACTTTGATCCCAACTGTAGTGAGTAGATCACCTTCTAAATCTCGCTCTTCTTTCTGTACATGAGATGTTCTGTTCCCATTGTCATAGTCTACACAGTTATAAATGAGCAGCAGTTTGTGCTCCTGAGCTGCTCTTCCTGTAGAATCTATGGTATTAAAGGGGCTATCCCATCAATATAAAACGTTTTCTTTTTTTACTCATACATTTGAAGGACTTTTTCTTCCCTTTCTGTGGGTGGGCAGCAGCACCTCCCAGTATGAATTGCAATTAGTTCTTGTTAATCTGTTCATTACCTGCATAGAAAGTAGTCCCTCACATATAGCCCAAGAGATATGTATGATATGTAATGCCCCTTCCCCCCTCGTTTCTCCACTGTCTGTAGAGAGATATAGCTACAGTCAGGTCCATAAATATTGGGACATTGACACAATTTGTAACATTTTTGGCTCTATACACCACTACAATGGATTTAAAATGAAACAAACAAGACGTGCTTTACCTGCAGACTGTCAGCTTTAATTTGAGGTTATTTACATCCAAATCAGGTGAACGGTGCAGGAATTACCACAGTTTGCATCTGTGCCTCCCACTTGTTAAGTGACCAAAAGTAATGGGACAATTGGCTTCTCAGCTGTTCCATGGCCAGGTGTGTTATACCCTCATTTTCTCGTGCATGGCATTGGGGGACACAGCACCATGGGTATATGTCCAACTACCACTAGGAGGCGACACTAGACATAAAAAAGTGTTGGCTCCTCCCCGTTGGGCTATACCCTCTCCACAGACACTAGGCAGATCAGTCTTGTTCTAGTGTCCATAGGAGGCAGACCTGGCCTGCTTTTTTGTGCAGGTCGTCCTGCTACTTTTTTCTTTTATTTTTTCTTTTATTTTTTCTTCTCTTCTCTGCAGGTTCCGGCCTGCGGCAGGGGTGGCTCCATCGTGTTCCACTTTAGTTGCCCCCCTGCGGGCGCGTACTCGGGTACCTGGCAGCCACCCAGTCCCCAAATCTGCTTCCGCAGTGGAATTCCGGCACTCCCACGGTTCCCGTGTTGAGTCCGCCGAGGGGGTGGTTACTGCTGCGCCTGAAGACGTCTGAGGGTGAGTATGTTAGATTAGGGTCTCCCACCCTCCTTCCCGGGCCTGGGCACCTTCCCTCCTCTCCTCCCTTCCCGCATACCTAATACAGCTCCATTGCTGTGTGGGAAAATGCCTTGCCTCTGATACAGCAGGTTGTGGGTTCAGGCCCCAACAGACACTTTTATCTCTCAGCTGTATCCTGGCCCCAGAAGCCCCCTGGCCTTCAGTTTTTCACTCTCTGGGGGTCGCTTCTTCTGTTCTCTCCCCCACCTGGCCCCCGTTCGTCGCGGCTGCTCTGGGGCACTATCGTGATCACGGCCATTCGTCCGGCCTCGCTCCACTAATTTAGTCCCCGGCTTTTCGGGCCTACTAGGCCGCAACTCCCCGCCCACTTTCTCCCTTCCCGGGCTTACTCCGTCCCCTCCCCTCCGGGGAGGGAGCCTGGGAGGGGCCTCTCCTGCCTGCCAATCCAGCCCCAGGTTCCCTCTCTCTCAGAGGGGCGCTTCTTCCTCCGGCTGTCGGCTCCTGCTCTCTCCGGTCGCCATCTTCTGGTCTCCTGCTTGGGGTGCGCTGCACAGTTACTGGGGTTTGGTAGGCAGTCTCTGGCTGAATTTCTCCGCAGGCTCTTTTCCCTCCCTCCCCTCTCTATTGCTGCATTCTCCTGCAGCCCTGCCACCTGCTCTATAGCTGCTGCAGCACCTCTTGGGGGACGTGACATCCGGGGACAGATAGGACAGCCCTGCTGCTCTATGGTGTTCTCCTCTCCCAGCCTCTCTATCGGATCGCCACGTATTTCACGTGCGTCCATTGTCTACGGAGGTTTCTATGTGGTCGCCTGCATGGTGGTACCTACCCTACCCAGGTTTGGTACCCCTCTAGTGGACTTTCGTATGGCGCTCTCCTGCCTGCACAGGTAATTACCGCACAGGTAGGGCAGCTGTCACTGTGCTTAACAATGGTATCTCTGGTACGTACGCCCTCGTAGGCTGTACACGACAGACCTTCCTGGTTCCCCTATCCAGGGGCTATGTTCTGGGCTAGCTGATAATTCAGACAGACGCCACTTGTAGGGTTGGCAACCCTTCTCGGCCTCTAAAGGTTCTTTTGTAGTGCCTGTACAAGAGAATACAGGCCAGCTTCTATGCCGTGGCGATTACATCTGTCTGTTTCCAGCCGCCTTGTTACTTTCATTGGTAGAGTTCCTACACCTACTCCAGATGCTGTAGCCATTTCTCCTGACTGGCTCTATGGAGTCTATGGTGTTCCATGCGGCACTATTTCCCCCTTCCGGGCGAGATATACAGGCCGCCTTCAATTGCCATAGCAATTACAGCTGTCTGTTTCCAGCCACCTTGCTCCCTTAACAGGTAGAGTACCTACACCATTTCCTGATGCTGTATCCAGTATCCCTGGCGGGCTCTATTGTGTTCCGTGCGGCACTATTTCTCCCTTTCCGGCGAGATATAGAGGCCACTCTCAATTGCTGTTGCAATTGCCTCTGTTTGGTTCTAGTGGGCACCAGGCTGCCGCCTTGTTCCCTTCATGGTAGAGTACCTTCTCTGTCTCTAGAGGCTGTTGCCGTTACTCCCGTCTGGCCTTATGGTGTACCTTGCGGCACTATCTCTCCCTTACCGGACAAGATATTGAGGCCATCTTGTATTGCCGTGGTCACTGTACCTACCTCATCATAGTGTGCACCAAACAGCCACCTTCCTCCCTTCTTAGGTAGAGTTCCTGCACCGTCTCTGATGCTGCAGCCGTTACATCCGTCTGACTCTATGGTGTACTATGCGGCCCTGTTACCCTCTTTTCTGGTGGAATAGAGGGCCTCCTTCAGTTGCCATTGCACTTACTTAATTGTGGTGTGCACCTGTCGTTCTTTGTGGTACTGTGCGGCCCTATTTTCCCCTTCCCGAGCGGAATATAGGTACCTTTGCTAAGGGCAGCCGTTGCACTTCTCTGGTCCTAGGGTGCTCCATGCAGCCACATCGCTCTAATCTTAAATCTAGTACCTCTACCATCTCCAGATGCCTTACCATTGCACCTCTCTGGTCGTATCTCTACACTACACAGACGTATTTCTACCTTACAGGTTGAGGACCTGCTCCCTCCAAATGCAGTCGCATTCCCAGATGCTGTGGCTTTGTTTCCACTCTCCTTAGAGTGCAACATGCAGCCACTTTACCTCGGTTTTAGGCATGTATTTTTAGTACCCACATGCTGGGCCCTATGGTGCAATCTGTGGCCCATACAGTTTCTGTATTACTGGGTGCTTCCTTCCCCGGGCTCGAATCTGTGCTGCGGATGTTGGTTACTTCCCTTTTTGTTTTTTCCAGACATCTGCCACTCCGTTACTGTCATGCTCCTTGTACTTCTCAAGGCACTGTCCACAACGGCCATCCTGTTTCAGCATGTACATGGTAACTGTCACGGATGATCCGTGAGAATATTGAACTGTCCTCCCAATATTATCAATATTACTCTGCCTTATTAAACAGTAATTATTTCCCTAGGCCCCAGAACCTACAATTTGATTATTCAGAGCGTCTCCTTCTGTCCTTCTGTTGTACCCAGAGAACAACATAGTCCTTTTGTTCAAGTCAGTCAATAGATGCCCAGCAGATAACGCAATTACAGCTGGCTTCCTCAGGTTGACAAAAGAACTTCCCTTCCTGAAGAGATATCACAGCTAGGTGTGAAGACTGCACCTGGGGGGGGGAGACATTTGGTGTCGCTGCCATAAGGGGTCTGTAAGCTGGCTTGCTGCAGACAGGCCGGCACCAAGGTTTCCCAGACTGCAACATGAATCTGAGATATGATTTTTACCTTTTTAAGAGAGCCCATGCATCTTACGGACGTAAAAATTACATCATCGTGTCACTCAGAATTCACTGGACGTTTACATAGGACAAACATAACTCTAAGATGTGCCCAGGTAAAGTTATGGTGTTACCCCATCATAGAACCAGTTATAATAGTAATATTTGGTATCCCTGAACTCCATATTTTGTGGGGAATGTGAATATGTGCTTGTTACTTGTGTACAGCGGAGACATCCCGCGATATGGCACATGCCATATTTCAGAACTGACATTCACCTCAGGAATACAGCCTGCCCAGCAGGCGGACTCTCAATTCCCCGCCTTGATTCTAGGACCCTTTATAACACAGACCTAGAATCTGCTAAAGGAGTTCTCCACTTTTAACAACACCTAAAGAGGGCCTCAGCCAGAGAACCTGTGGGCTGTAGGCATATTCGGATTATTACACTGGACAAAGGTTTCTTGGACTTTACCCCTGCAACGGACTATTTCACCAACAGACATCTTTTCTGCGGAAACTAAGTATTTTCTTTCTTTTCTCTCTTTTTGTTTATTGGACTATACTTTCCTTGATTATTGTGTTTAATAATTACTGTGCATCGTGATAATTTGTATTGTATATAGATATATAATAAATGACCTCCAAGTCATTTCTCTAGCCATATGCCTGTTTTCAAACACTGCAAAAACTTACCCTAGCCTCTCCGAAGAGAAAGCTACTCGGTTGTGTTATCTAGATAGTGGGGTCCTTGCTCCCATAAATTGTGAGGTGGTGGCAGTTAAACTACCCTGTGTGTAGTTCCGGTCGCAGTTCGTCGCACGCTTACTTGCGGTCAATCGGAGGTCCACTCCCTGTGCTTTCAGCCTATCGACTGTACGGACTCAAGTTAGACTGTCGGTGTGCTGAAAGTGGCTGGGAGGCCTGTTTGCGGATTGACCACTAGGGGCGCTGTGACGGTTTCGTGACATATTGTGGCCGCGGCGGTCGCAGTTCGTCACATATTGGTAGGCAGCTACTGGGATTCTTTTTTGCATGTGTTTAGAACATCTGAACAGAGATTAACTAATTTACCTCTGTCAGAACCAAACCAATTTGGTGGTGGTGTGGCTGAGTGCAATACATTTATCTGTGTGTACAGAGAGACTGTGTAGTCCAGTACCCTCCCCGAAATCTTGTTTTCTTTATCTATCTTTTATTTGGTGTGAAAATGTCCGGGGAATACAAGGAAATGGCTTTGGCAGATCTGGAAAATCTGTGCCAAGAACGGGGCATTGAAGTCGGTCGCAAGACGAAGACCGACCTGATAAAAGACTTGTTCCGATGGGATAACCAACAACTGCGGCTGTTGGATGTGTCTACTGCGGGAGACACCGGCCCATCTGACTCAAGTCCTGAGGAACCGGAGACTGAGAATCCTGACTACTCGGAGGAGGAACATCCTGCGGGCCCTGTTGGCCCCCCAGCGCAGTATTTCAGTACGGATCCTAATTTTTCTTTAAGTACTCGCCCGGAAGCGGCCAGTACCGGACTATCTATTTGTACGGACCCTATGATGCAGCAGGCCCTCCAAAAACTAATGGACACTGACCCGGTAAAGTACCTGCAGTACATGGCGGAGCGCGAAGAACGCCGAGCTGAGAGGGAGGCCGCTGCTGCAGAAAGCCAACGTCGGCATGAACTGAGCATGGCCAGAATACATCAACCCAGCCGAAGCTCATCACCCAACTCTCCTGCGGAAGGAGCAGCATCACACGTGAGTGCAAAATTTAAATTTGCTCCCATTGAAAAGGACACTGACATAGACTTGTTTTTGCGATCCTTTGAGAAAGCCTGCCGTCAGTATCGTCTGCCCCAAGAGCAGTGGGCCAGACACCTGACACCCCTGTTGCGCTACAAAGCGCTGGACGCGTTTGCGGAGTTATCCATGGAGCAGGATGAAGATTATTCCGCCATAAAAGACGCTATCATTGCTAAATACCAGCTGACCCCTGAAGTCTATCGGAAAAGGTTTAGGTCCTTACAAAAGGATCGTACTGACTCTTATCCGGATGTGGTCAGCAGCTTACGCACTACATTCCGGCAGTGGACTTTAGGCCTAACAAAAGGGTCTTATGACATCCTAGAGGACTTGATGGTGCTAGACCAGCTTCTTTGTATTTGCCCTGCGGATGTGAGACAATTCGTGCTAGAACGGAAGCCTGCGTCAGCAACCGCTGCTGCAGACTTAGCTGAGACTTTTGTAACAACCCGAGTGCCCGATCTGCGTAAATCTGCGCCATCTCCCTGGAGAGGAGGTCCGCCCAATGTCCGGGCAGACCCCCCTGCCTCTGTGGGCCGTCCACCACAGAGACCACCAAGTGCAGCTACTGCTTCCAGACCTGGGGCACCTAATGGAATCACCTGTCACTACTGCCGCAAGCCTGGACATATGAAATTCAACTGTCCTGAGCGGAGACAGCCACAGCCAGCATCTGAACCACCTGTACCTCGCCCATGACAGACACAGCCAGCCAGCGCATCCCAGCGTGAACCATCATCTTCAACTGTTTTGTTCGCCGGTGGGGAGGAGTTTCACCCCATCACCAGCAATCACCAGCTTGTTACAGTGAATGACCAGCTAGTCACCGGTTTCCGGGACACGGGAGCCGATGTCACCCTGGTGCGTCCGCACCTTTTTCCCACAAAGGACATCATCCCAGACAAGTACCTCACCCTCACTGGGGTGGGGGGCACTCTTTCTCACATTCCCCAAGCCCGAGTTTCCATCGACTGGTGGGTGGGTGTTCAATAAAAGGTAGTTGGTATCCTAGACCAGCTACCAGTTCCTGTTTTGCTGGGGTCCGATCTAGGCAAGCTGGTATCCTATTATGAACCCGCCACGAACCCCTCGGGATCCCAGGGAGGGGGTCCGCCCTCTGCCCCCACCCAGGTGCTTGGCACCCGGGGGCAAAAGTCTGGGGGAGGGGGGTTGAATGTATCCAATATTAATGTTGATGATATGCATGACGTACCTGCTAATGTGATTTCTACATGTGATATTGAAAATGCTAATCTGCCTTGCTCCGAAGTCATACCTGTCCTAGCTGTGACTCGGAGTCGGGCCCCCCAAAACTTGAACTCAGAACAGGAGGAAGAGGCTCCGGTCTCCTCCCACTCCTCTGACCCCAGGGAGGGTGACTGTCAGCCACAGGCCTCGTACGCCACGGGCCAGCTGGCTGAAACGGATCAGGCGGCCTTCGAGCACGCACTTCAAACCGATCCTAGCCTCGAGGGTCTCAGAAGACAGGCTGCTGAGCCCCTCGCGGATGGGGCCGGGTTCAAAGTGTACTGGGAAGGTGGGAAGTTGTATAGTGAGGCGATACAACCCACCGAAGGCGAAATGACCGTGAGTACCAAGTCGCTTGTGGTACCTAGTGCCTTCCGGGGGCATGTGCTGAAATCCGCACATGACATCCCCTTGGCAGGGCACCTAGGAATTCGCAGGACACTTGACCGTATTCAGGGGCATTTCTACTTGCCTAGAATGAGGATAGATGTCATCAATTATTGTCGCTCCTGTACGGTTTGTCAGAAGGTTAAACGAGCTGGGAATCCGCGCAGGGCTCCCCTGTGTCCACTGCCAATCATAAGTGAGCCATTTCACAGAGTGGCAGTCAACATAATTGGACCTCTGCCCATTCCCAGCCGCAGCGGCAAGAGGTACATCTTGACGCTTGTAGATTACGCGACTCGCTACCCCGATGCGGTCGCCCTCTCCTCCCTGAGGGCAGACAAGGTAGCAGACGCGCTAATTTCCATATTTTCCCGTGTAGGGTTCCCTGCGGAGATGCTCACAGATCAGGGACCCCAGTTTATGTCTGAACTGATGGATGCCCTGGCGGCAAAGATCCAGATGACGCACCTCGTCTCCAGTCCATACCACCCGCAAACCAACGGCCTCTGCGAGCGCTTTAACGCGTCATTAAAGCAAATGCTGGCCACATTCGTTGAGTCGCAGGGTGGGGACTGGGAACGGTACCTGCCTCATCTGCTGTTTGCCTACAGGGAAGTACCGCAAGAGTCCACCGGGTTCTCCCCGTTTGAACTCCTGTATGGCAGGAACGTCCGAGGGCCACTACAGCTGATGCGAGAGACGTGGGAAGGCAAAGGTGATCCCACGGATGTCTCTGTAGTGGATTACGTCCTGAAGTTCAGAGACAAAATGGAGTCACTCTCTGCCATGGTAACGGAGAATCTGGCCCAGGCCCAGGCCAAACAGAAACTATGGTACGACCGTACCGCGGGAGACCGGGCATTTGAAACTGGAGACAAGGTCTATGCCCTTCTCCCCATACGGCACAATAAGTTACAGGCGGCATGGGAGGGGCCATACACCATAGAGAAGCGTTTAAACCCCCTGACATACTTGGTGAACATGGGGGGTAGAAAACAGAAGGCCTTTCACATTAACATGCTGAAGGCTCACCACGATAGAACCCAGTATGTACTCCCAGTGTGCAGCCGGTTAGAACAGGGTGAGACAGACCCTCTGGTAGATCTGCTGGCTGACACCCGGGAGACGGACGGGGACATAAATGTCAACCCGCAGCTCTCCCCGTCCCAGAGAGAGCAGTTACAGGAGGTGTTAGGTCGGTACCACCGGACCTTCTCAGGTATCCCGGGACGGACCAATCTGGTCGCTCACCGGTTAGATACCGGAGCACATCCCCCCCATCAAGCAATCCGCATATCGCGTCTCTCCGGAGGTGCAGGCGGACATGCAGCGTGAGGTGGGGGAAATGCTAGAACTGGGGGTCGTTCAGCGGTCCTGTAGTCCATGGGTGGCACCCGTCGTCTTGGTACCCAAGAAAGACAAGACAACGCGGTTCTGCGTGGACTACCGGAAGTTGAACGCTGTAACCACTACGGACGCCTACCCCATGCCTCGCATCGATCAGATGCTAGATAAGCTGGCGGCTGCCAGCTATCTATCAATCATGGATCTGAGCCGGGGGTACTGGCAGATCCCTCTTGCCCCGGACGCGCGGCAGAAGTCGGCCTTTATCACTCCCTTCGGGCTCTTCGAATTTACGACGATGCCCTTTGGAATGAAAAATGCGCCTGCCACGTTCCAGCGGGCTATGAACGACCTGCTGGAGGAAATGCAGCCGTTCGCTGCAGCATATTTGGACGATATTGCGGTGTTTAGCCCCACCTGGGAAGAACACCTCAAACATCTGTCCCAGGTACTGCAACGGCTGGCTGCAGCCAATTTGACAGTTAAGCCAAGTAAGTGTCAGATCGGCATGACGGAAGTCCAGTATTTAGGGCACCGAGTGGGAGGGAACACCCTGAAACCGGACACGGGAAAGGTTGACGCCATCTTAGCGTGGCCTCGGCCTATCATCAAGCGACAGGTTCAGGCATTCCTGGGGACCGCGGGCTACTACAGGAAGTTTGTACCGGCCTATAGTGCCATCGCGAAGCCCCTGACGGATGCCACTGGTAAGAAGCACCCGAAAGTGTTTATGTGGACCCCTGAGTGTGAGAACGCCTTCCGGGCCTTGAAGCAGGCGTTAGCTAGCGCCCCTGTGCTTCAAGCCCCAGATTTCAGCCGTTGGTTCATAGTGCAAACCGACGCATCAGATTACGGTCTCGGCGCTGTCTTAAGCCAGGTGGATGGAAAAGGGGACGAGCATCCTCTTCTGTACCTGAGCCGGAAACTTCTTCCCCGAGAAGTCTCCTACTCAACTACAGAAAAGGAGTGTCTGGCGATTGTGTGGGCCCTGCAGAAGCTTCAATCCGATCTGTACGGCCGCTCCTTCACAATCATTACGGACCATAATCCTCTCAGTTGGCTGAACCGTACTGCGGGGTCCAACAGGAAGCTCCTACGTTGGAGCTTGTCGCTGCAGCAGTACGATTTTACCATCCAGCACAGGGCAGGCAGCAGACATCAAAATGCGGATGGCTTATCCCGGTGCAACAGCGATCCAGACCGATCAGCGCAGGTTAGCGGCGACGCCACCCGTCTTGCGGACGGATGTCTAGCCACAGACGCGGGGGGAGGTGTCACGGATGATCCGCGAGAATATTGAACTGTCCTCCCAATATTATCAATATTACTCTGCCTTATTAAACAGTAATTATTTCCCTAGGCCCCAGAACCTACAATTTGATTATTCAGAGCGTCTCCTTCTGTCCTTCTGTTGTACCCAGAGAACGACATAGTCCTTTTGTTCAAGTCAGTCAATAGATGCCCAGCAGATAACGCAATTACAGCTGGGTTCCTCAGGTTGACAAAAGAACTTCCCTTCCTGAAGAGATATCACAGCTAGGTGTGAAGACTGCACCTGGGGGGGGGGAGACATTTGGTGTCGCTGCCATAAGGGGTCTGTAAGCTGGCTTGCTGCAGACAGGCCGGCACCAAGGTTTCCCAGACTGCAACATGAATCTGAGATATGATTTTTACCTTTTTAAGAGAGCCCATGCATCTTACGGACGTAAAAATTACATCATCGTGTCACTCAGAATTCACTGGACGTTTACATAGGACAAACATAACTCTAAGATGTGCCCAGGTAAAGTTATGGTGTTACCCCATCATAGAACCAGTTATAATAGTAATATTTGGTATCCCTGAACTCCATATTTTGTGGGGAATGTGAATATGTGCTTGTTACTTGTGTACAGCGGAGACATCCCGCGATATGGCACATGCCATATTTCAGAACTGACATTCACCTCAGGAATACAGCCTGCCCAGCAGGCGGACTCTCAATTCCCCGCCTTGATTCTAGGACCCTTTATAACACAGACCTAGAATCTGCTAAAGGAGTTCTCCACTTTTAACAACACCTAAAGAGGGCCTCAGCCAGAGAACCTGTGGGCTGTAGGCATATTCGGATTATTACACTGGACAAAGGCTTCTTGGACTTTACCCCTGCAACGGACTATTTCACCAACGGACATCTTTTCTGCGGAAACTAAGTATTTTCTTTCTTTTCTCCCTTTTGTTTATTGGACCATACTTTCCTTGATTATTGTGTTAATAATTACTGTGCATCGTGATAATTTGTATTGTATATAGATATATAATAAATGACCTCCAAGTCATTTCTCTAGCCATATGCCTGTTTTCAAACACTGCAAAAACTTACCCTAGCCTCTCCGAAGAGAAAGCTACTCGGTTGTGTCATCTAGATAGTGGGTTCCTCGCTCCCATAAATTGTGAGGTGGTGGCAGTTAAACTACCCTGTGTGTAGTTCCGGTCGCAGTTCGTCGCACGCTTACTTGCGGTCAATCGGAGGTCCACTCCCTGTGCTTTCAGCCTATCGACTGTACGGACTCAAGTTAGACTGTCGGTGTGCTGAAAGTGGCTGGGAGGCCTGTTTGCGGATTGACCACTAGGGGCGCTGTGACGTATTGTGGCCGCGGCGGTCGCAGTTCGTCACAGTAACCATATCTGGCAGGGGTGGGCCAGCCCAACCCCCTCCTCCACCTTGTCGGTCTAGTGCTATTTCTGGTGTTCCCAGTATAGGACGGATCTGATCTGATGGGTGGTCCACATACAACCACGCTCCCTACACCATGGCCAGGTGGTTGTTGGCTTTTGTGCTAGGGTTGCTCCTGCCATCCCTATCAAATACTACTGTCTGCTGCACTCCGCGTTCCCCATGTTATAAAGGAGTACCCGCATTGTTTTCTATTACAGGGCGGACCATTCCTGGTGGAGTACAGTGATCCCCACTGGATCTTCTCCGTGTTGGGGTACGTAGCTTGTTCTGCACCGGCCGCTGCAGCAGTTTTTTGGCCATCTCTGGATTTCCTCCCTTGCTGGACGTACTCCCTGATGAGTTAGGGACAGAGCCACTGAGCGCCACACACCTGCCTGGTAGGTGAATTTTCTGCTGATTGCTCTGGCATCGGACAGGGTTCCGTAGTTCCTTCTGGGTCCGGGTGTACCCTTATATTCTCTGCTTAGTTGTACTGTCTAACAGAGGGCAGTCCCCTGGGACCTTGCTATTGTCTGCGCCCGTCTGGTACTCTCTCCCCCTGGGAGTCTTCTGTATGTTGGTCGCAGCTGGTTTCTACATTTCGTAGTCACTCCCGTTTCTTTTATGGCGACTTCGCCAATCCTTATGCATATGGGTGTCTGTTGTTTTAGGGGTACAAACCAAGCCGCTGTACTTGCCCTCCCCAGGACAATGTATGCAGTTTGCTAGCCATGTTCATAGTTGTCCATGGCCAATTCCTTCCCATATGATGGTTCTTTTCATTTTTTCTTGGATATTCTGGGCTGATTGTTCCCCTTGCGGGTTCCAATAGCCTTGTTGACCTCTTGGGATTTGTGATCTATCTTCCCATCCTCCCACGTCAAGTACCTGGTGTTGAGTGGTTTAGTGCTACGGTCTGCATTCCCACCTTATGGTCTCCTTCGGGAGGGACTTCCTCCTGTTTGTAGAACCTTCATCCTTAGTCTGTTGGAAGCGCTCTCCTTCTCCTCCCATGTCTCTCAGTCTAGTGTGTCCCGGCTGAGTTTCCTGGGCCTGCATCTCCCTAATACTTCATTTGGCGGAGTTTCTCCGGTCTTGCGCTTTTCAGCGATATTTTGTGTTCAGAGGCTCGTTCCTCGTCCCCTGTTTTGGGATGCAGGGCTTATCTTATCTTATCTTTTTTCCTGATGTGAGCCTTGCTATGGCTCCCCTCACTCCAGTGTGCCCCTGCTGAGATTTCCTGGGCCTGCATCTGGTCGCCTTTTTTCCCTGATACTTCATTTGGCCGGAGTTTCTCCGGTCTTGCGCTTCTCAGCGATATTTTGTTTTCAGAGGCCCGTTCCTCGTCCCCTAGTTTGGGGATGCAGGTCTTATCTTTTCTCTTTTTCTGGTTTTTACTTACAACCCCCTTTCTTTCAAAGGGTTGGCGATTTCCCTTAGCGCCTTTGGGATTTTTTCCTTTCAATTTCATGCCCCTGGCCAGTCAGGGGTTGGCCTCAGGGTGTTTGTGCTTCACCTGAGACTATTAGGAGGTTATGTGGCTCCAATACGCGATGCTGTCCTACTTTCTCTCCAGCCTTCGGCTGAGCTCGGTTTTCCACTTTGCCTTCTCCTTGCATTTGGGTCGTTCTCCCAGGCATTTGTCCTGGGGTGCTGGCAGTCGTCACTGTGGCTTCCTTGTTTTTTTTTTTCCCGGTTATGTGGCTTTCTGCCTATTCCGTGCTTTCTCCTGTTGGGTCACATGGTTCTTCCGCACCTGTATGCCCAACAGGTGGCATGGCTGTTCTTTTCCCACCCTCGGGGACTGCTTTGGGACGTCCCATGGTGCTGTGTCCCCCAATGCCATGCACAAGAAAATTGGATTTTTTTGTACTCCCCGTAAAATCCTTTTTTCGTAGTAGGCATTGGGGGACACAGATCCCACCCTATGTTTTTACTTTTACTTCCGTTTCTCCGGGCTGGTCTCTTGATCTTTCCCGGTACGGGAGTTGTTGGTTCCTTGCCTTTTTTCTCTCTCCTACTGCTTTTGGTACAAACTGATCTGCCTAGTGTCTGTGGAGAGGGTAAAGCCCAACGGGGAGGGGCCAACACTTTTTTATGTCTAGTGTCACCTCCTAGTGGTAGTTGGACATATACCCATGGTGCTGTGTCCCCCAATGCCTACTACGAGAAAAGGATTTTACGGTGAGTACAAAAAATCCAATTATCCCAATTACAATGAGCAGGTAAAAGGTCCAAAGTTCATTTCAAGTGTGCTATTTGCATTTGGAATCTGTTGCTGTCAACTCTCAAGATGAGATCCAAAGAGCTGTCACTATCAGTGAAGCAAGCCATCATTAGGCTGAAAAAACAAAACAAACCCATCAGAGAGATAGCAAAAACATTAGGCGTGGCCAAAACAACTGTTTGGAACATTCTTAAATAGAAGGAACACACCGGTGAGCTCAGCAACACCAAAAGACCGGGAAGACCACGGAAAACAACTGTGGTGGATGACCGAAGAATTCTTTCCCTGGTGAAGAAAACACCCTTCACAACAGTTGGCCAGATCAAGATCACTCTCCAGGAGGTAGGTGTATGTGTGTCAAAGTCAACAATCAAGAGAAGACTTCACCGGAGTGAATACAGAGGGTTCACCACAAGATGTAAACCATTGGTGAGCCTCAAAAACAGGAAGGCCAGATTAGAGTTTGCCAAACGACATCTAAAAAAGCCTTCACAGTTCTGGAACAACATCCTATGGACAGATGAGACCAAGATCAACTTGTACCAGAGCGATGGGAAGAGAAGAGTATGGAGAAGGAAAGGAACTGCTCATGATCCTAAGCATACCACCTCATCAGTGAAGCATGGTGGTGGTAGTGTCATGGCGTGGGCATGTATGGCTGCCAATGGAACTGGTTCTCTTGTATTTATTGATGATGTGACTGCTGACAAAAGCAGCAGGGTGAATTCTGAAGTGTTTCGGGCAATATTATCTGCTCATATTCAGCCAAATGCTTCAGAACTCATTGGACGGCGCTTCACAGTGCAGATGGACAATGACCCAAAGCATACTGCAAAAGCAACCAAAGAGTTTTTTAAGGGAAAGAAGTGGAATGTTATGCAATGGCCAAGTCAATCACCGGACCTGAGTCCGATTGAGCATGCATTTCAATTGCTGAAGACAAAACTGAAGGGAAAATGCCCCAAGAACAAGCGGGAACTGAAGACAGTTGCAGTAGAGGCCTGGCAGAGCATCACCAGGGATGAAACCCAGCGTCTGGTGATGTCTATGCGTTCCCGACTTCAGGCTGTAATTGACTACAAAGGATTTGCAACCAAGTATTAAAAAGTGAAAGTTTGATTTATGATTATTATTCTGTCCCGTTACTTTTGGTCCCTTAACAAGTGGGAGGCACATATGCAAACTGTTGTATTTCCTGCACCGTTCACCTGATTTGGATGTAAATGCCCTCAAATTAAAGCTGACAGTCTGCAGGTAAAGCACATCTTGTTTGTTTCATTTCAAATCCATTGTGGTGGTGTATAGAGCCAAAAATGTTACAATTGTGTCGATGTCCCAATATTTATAGACCTGACTGTATGGGACTGTTCTGCAGTACCAGGCAAAGCCACAATCGTATGTACGGCGCTGTGCCTGTCTATAAGGTTTGTTGTAATCTTTATGCTAAATCATCGGCCATCATGTTTTTTTTGTTTGTTTTTTTTTTTTTTAGGAATGGAACCTCCACCTGAAATCCATGTGAAATCCATGGATGCGTTGGTTATTCTATATATTTCAACCCCAGGTAATCTAGGTGAAGAAGAATATAACTTAAGTCTCAGAAGAAATGATTCCACTGAGGAGGTAAGTGGCCCTCAGGGTCTTGTACTTGATATGAGCATCTGTCAGCAGATTTGTACCTATGACACTGGCTGACCTGTTACATGTGCACTTGGCAGCTGAAGGCATCTGTGTTGGTCCCATGTTCATATGTGCCCGCATTGCTGAGAATAATTATGTTTTAATATATGCAAATGAGCCTCTAGGAGCAACGGGGGCGTTACCATTACACCTAGATGCTCTGCTCTCATTGTAACTGCCGTGCCCTCTGCACTGTGATTGACAGGGCCAGGTGTGATGAAATTTTTTTTTTTTTTACTGCCTAGTCCTGTCCATCAAAGTGCAGCGGGCGTGGCAATTGCAGAAAGAGCAGAACCCCTAGGTGTAATGGTAACGCCCCCGTTGCTCCTAGAGGCTCATTTGCATATATTAAAACATCATTTTTCTCAGCAATGCGGGCACATATGAACATGGGACCAACACAGATGCCTTCAGCTGCCAAGTGCACATGTAACAGGTCAGCCAGTTTCAAAGGGACAGAACTGCTGGCAGATGCTCTTTAATATGGTTGTCCACCTATTTTTAAGTGATTGACTGACTGCCTCACAGGGAGCAGTGCTGCAGTGACACGCTCAGTCCACTACAAAGTAGATGGAGCCGTCTGCATCCGGCACTGGAGCTATTTCTGAATCCATGAGAATCGACCATCACTCGAAGGTGTATTCCCATCTGGGACATTGATGGCACGTCGCAAGCATATTCTATCAGTGTCAGATAGGTGCGGGTCCCACCTTTTAGGTCCTGCTCCTATCTCCAGAACAGGGCCTCTAAAGTGAAGGGAAAGCAGCCATGCATTTGTGGCCACCCTCCGCTCCTAGCTTTGAGGGTTCCGAAAATAGCCAAGTGCTGGATATGAAAGCATCGCATGCTCAGTGTTCTCTCCTTCACTTTGGGGGCCCCGTTCAACTGGTGGGATTTGCACCTACCTAACACGGATGGCATATCCTGGCGATATGCCATCAATGTCCCACATGGGAATACCCCTTTAATGAAAGAAAGGAAGCAAACGGACGTTCAAGTTACCTACATGTAACACCCCATGAACGGGGCCGCCATGTAAATCCAACTCGCCGTTGTTGTTGCTGCTCCTGTTATTCCCAATTTTACATTTCTCTCCTATATTAGAGTATTGGGATTATGTCTACAATTCATACAATAATGTAATTATCATAAAGCTTAATTGTTATTATTTATTTTAATTTTTAGAAATCTGAATCCATCAGAGTGCGCAATTATATAATTCCACCCAATGCCCTCTCTCCGGGGCAAGTGTATTGCCTGAAGGTTAATGTATATAACATTTTGACAATGGCCTTTAGTCCATTCAGCCCAGAAGAATGCTTCACGGCGCCTGCTAAAGGTAACGTGTCCCGTTTGTATACTAGACTTGCCTTTCTTTTTGTACCACTACTCGGAGGGGAACCTTTTATATGTAGTGTTTTATCATTGCCAAAATATTTTGTACTGAGGGACTTGTATTCAAGACTGGAGACAGGTGATGGAGCTCGGCGGTAGATCCTCCTTCATTTGGGTTTTGCCACAATTCCTAAAATCACAGATGAGAAAACCACGTCAATACCTGGGACTAGCCATAGTTTCCCTCTAATAAAGGCCACACGTTTCTCAGTAAAGTCCTTCTCTTCTCTTCCAGCACCGCCGAATAATCTGAGGATGGAAGCGCTGGACTCAAGATACCTGCTGAAGTGGGACTGGGATTTTGATCAATCTCCGAATGTCACGTTTTCTGTGGAAAAGTGGTAGGTGATCAAAAAAAACATCACCTGGTAATAAACAATTGAAGACTTATCTTTTATCTTTCTGTGTTTCTAAGTCACAGAGATTTTGATATTGATGGCCTATCCTCAGGATATCTGACTGGTGGGAGTCATACTCCGGGCACCCCTGCCAATCAGCTGTTTGAAGAGGCTGTGAGACACTCTTCCAGTGCTGTGGACTCCTTGGAGCATACAAAGCACAGCGCCGTCCATTGCATAGTGGTTGTGCTTGGTATTGAGTAACTAGTGTAGGTACTGGCACAAGGTGAAGGCATTGGTGTAGATACTGGCACAGGGTGGAGGCATTGGTGTAGTTACTGGCACAGGGTGGAGGCACAGGTGTAGTGGCAGGCATAGGATAGAGGCGCCAGGAGAAGTGACTGGCACAGGATGGAGGCATCTTTGCAGTGAATGGCGCAGGGTGGAGGCGCCAGGGCAGGGGCTGGCGCAGGGTGGAGGCGCCAGGGCAGGGGCTGGCGCAGGGTGGAGGCGCCAGGGCAGGGGCTGGCGCAGGGTGGAGGCGCCAGGGCAGGGTGGAGGCACCAGGGCGGAGGCGCCAGGGCAGGGTGGAGGCACCAGGGCAGGGGCTGGCGCAGGGTGGAGGCGCCAGGGCAGGGGCTGGCACAGGGTGGAGGCGCCAGGGCAGGGGCTGGCGCAGGGTGGAGGCGCCAGGGCAGGGGCTGGCGCAGGGTGGGGGCTTTGTTCTAAAGGTTGGGCAGATAGATGAGCCTGGCTGCTGGGTTCAGGATAGATTGGAGAGGGGAGGGGAAGACAATTAGTAATTAGTAATGAGTTACAGCAATCGAGAATGGATCAAGGCAGTAAAATACAATATGGATTCTGGAGATGTTCCTGAGGTGCAGGTGACACGAGCAAGTGAGTGATTCAGTATAAGGAGTAAAGGAAAGCTCTGATACAAGCATAACCCCAAGACTATGGGCGTGCTGCCTCATTATAGTCGTACCACACATGGAGATGGAGATATCAGGTTTAGGTAGGTTAGTAGATGGCGGAAACACTAGAAATGCGGTCTTTGAAGGATTAGATTTTAGAGAGAACAGCGGACAGACAGTCACTGGTGCTACCACACTGCCCCATGTCCTCCTCTGCGTTGGGCCCCCCAGGGATGCCGGGCCCGGGGCTACCGACCCAAACGACCCTATTATAATCCGCCACTGTAGGGCACGGGTGATGTCATATAGTTGGGTGTCATCCGCATAGAGATGGTGCCGAGAGGCAAATCTGCTGATAGTCTGTCCGATAGGGGCTGTGTAGAGAGAAAAGAGGAGAGGACCTAGGACTGAACCCTGAGGGACCCCAACTTTGGATACCAATTAATATATATATATTTTTTTAAAGAGATTATTGGTGCAGATTCCTACCTGACCTGTATGTATTGAGACCCGCTAGATAACAGAAGCTTAGACACGGACACACAGTGTGACTGCCGCCTGATATGAATATCTCATCCACTTGTATGAATGATGATGAACTAATAACAGTCCCCTTTGTTTTCAGCCATAACTATGATGGCCGCTGCACTAAAGTAAAGGGATGTGAAAATATAACCGCTACCCGGTGTCGCACAGCATTGCCTTTTAAAGGAGACCATATCCTCCGCGCTTCTGTCTATGACAGCCAAAGAGGAGAAAAAAGCTCAAGCGTTATACAGTTCTCTCCATACTATGATAGTAAGTGCGGTCATCAACATCTCGTAATGTAATGGGAGGGCACAGACAAAATAGGGCAGGTTTACTAATCCTTTAGACGTATAACCTGAGACTGGCGGCCTAGACCGCCACCTGATTTATCACCGTGGCTCATGCTAGATAATCTCTGTCGACAGGGACGGGCATCTCGCCTGGCCCTGTCAATCTCATGCCTGCAACGTTGCTCTGAGGAGGCTCTGCTATCTGGGTAGCGCAAATGCCGACTGTGCATGCGCCGATGCGCTTCCAGGTGTAACCAGGCGTGTAGTTACCAGAGTTAGTGCCCGAAGATAGTGATTTTTTTCACATAAGCTGAATTATCCTGATCCAAAATACAAGGAACGATCATGGGTTGGTGCAGGACAGGTTGTGGGTCCAGCTTATGTGGCTAGTGATATCTTTATTTATTTATTAGTAATTCTAATTTATTAGCCTTAAAGGGACACTGACAGGCCCGATAAACATATTTAGTTATTCCTATGCAGTCATAGGTCTATTAAAGTGTATTCCAATCACATAAGAGTACCCCCTGTCCGCATTGTAAACCATGTAAAAACAACTTTATAATCATCTATCAATCACCTTTCTTTATGCCCAAGGGGCGTTTTTTCACATTTCTCTATGCCCAAGGGGCGTTTTTACTCCTACCTTTGTGCCCAACCACGCCCTAACTGTCGCTTCCTAGCACCGCCCAGCTCATTATTATTCACTGCGCTGGGCGGCTTTTATAGTCGCTGGCATTGAATAAGGGACGCAGGCGCACTGCGAGTGAGGGTGCCCGGCAAGTTATCCAGCGCATACAAGTGAGTCCAATGCAGCAGGAGATCCTGGCATTGAACTCACTTGTACCTTCTGCGCGTGCGCCGGCTAACTTGCCTGGCACCCTCACTCGCAGTGCGCCTGCGTCCCTTATTCAATGCCGCCTGCGCCGGCTCGGGAGGATCGGGGACTGTAAAAGCCGCCCAGCGAAGTGAATAATAATGAGCTGGGCGGCGCTAGGAAGCGACAGTTGGGGCGCGGTTGGGCACAAAGGTAGGAGTAAAAACGCCCCTTGGGCATAAAGAAATGTGAAAAAACGCCCCTTGGGCATAAAGGAAGGTGATTGACAGATGATTATAAAGTTGTTTTTACATGGTTTACAATGCGGACAGGGGGTACTCTTATGTGATTGGAATACACTTTAATAGACCTATGACTGCATAGGAATAACTAAATATGTTTATCGGGCCTGTCAGTGTCCCTTTAATTCAGTGAAAATTAATTAAACTTATTAAAAATTGGCAGGTTTAAAAAAAGGTAACCAAATGGATGTGAATGGTTGCGATATCTCTCTCTCTGACAGCGCATATCGGGCCGCCCAAAAATGTGACCATGCGTATTGTAAACAAGGAACTGTTCATTGATGTGAGTGCGCCCGAAGGATTCAAAGATGAAGATATAGATGGTCTCTGCGGCTGGCTGACCCACCTGGAATATTGGACCAATTCAACCCACAATTCGGAGGTAAGCTTGCTGATGTATAAACAGGAACATGATCTCTGTACTCGCATACAAAGTCACTGTGCTGCCTTTTGAGGTGGCTGTACACATGTGAACCTGCTTACTATCTAATGTCTACGAAGCCTTCCAAAGGGCTACAAGAGCAGCTCCCTGGCGGATTCAAGGTGAAGCAGAGAGCCTGATAGTCTGTACATACATTAAAACTGAAAGCTATAGAATAAAAAAGTGTTGAAATTATTTAAGGGGATTTTCCAGGCCCCATCCTAAGGATAGGTCATTAATACTTGATCAATGAGTGTCAAATTAGCTTTGCCTGGTTGATTAGGGTGGATTTGCTGATTGTTGAGCCTTTATATATCCAGACCTAACCCCATTCTGTTTGTTGGATATAGCATTTGCTAGCTGCTTTTCCTTCCAGATATTTTGTACTTTGTTCTGTATCCGGAATATGCCGATTTTTAATCTTGTTTAGTTTACTTTTTTCTGTGTATTCTGGGACCTGTAGTTTCACGATCTTTCTTGCGGTGTCTGGGATTTGTTTGTTTGTTGTGCTGTTGTATTGTCCAGAACGTGAATCGTGTGATGTAATAAGTATGAACGATTCAAAGACGAGCGACAAATCGATCTTTCAGCATGCTAAAAAATGATTGCTCCTCGTTAATAGATCCGTTCATATAATATGGAGTCCTCTACTCGCTAACCATCTCGTACATGCCTTTTGACAAGGCATCTGTCCCCCATATTTACATGTGATGACGAACGATTAAAAAGCAAACAAGTAACGACCTCAAGTACGAACGATTATGTGTATAATAAGCTAAATTTTCGTTGTTAACGATCATTTATCTTGATCTGTATGACATCTGCTGGTGTAACATTACCTTTAGGGAGTGGGAGAGTAGAAGTCCAGTTCTGTGGTCTGTGTGCAACCAGCTTTGTAAGCCCGACTGAGAAGATGTCAGCCAGGACAGGTGTTCTTTTATGTTTCCGATCTAGGAGGTGGCACCGGAGGTGTCTGGCAAGAGTTAGGCTACTTTCGCACTAGCGTTCGGGGCTCCACTTGTGAGTTCAGTTTGAAGGCTCTCACAAGCGGCCCGAACGCATCCGTCCAGCCCTAATGCATTCTGAGTGGATGCGGATCCGCTCAGAATGAATCAGTCTGGCAGCGTTCGGCCTCCGCTCCGCTCAGCAGGCGGACACCTGAACGCTGCTTGCAGCGTTCGGATGTCCGCCTGGCCGTGCGGAGGCAAACGGATCCGTCCAGACTTACAATGTAAGACAATGGTGACGGATCCGTTTGAAGTTGACACAATATGGCTCAATTTTCAAACGGATCCGTCCCCCATTGACTTTCAATGTAAAGTCAAAACTGATCCGTTTGCATTATCATGAACAAAAAAAAAAAAGGTTTTTTTTTTGTTCATGGTAATGCAAACGGATCAGTTCTGAACGGATCTAAGCGCTTGCATTATAGGTGCGGATCCGTCTGTGCAGATACCAGACGGATCCGCACCTAAACGCAGGTGTGAAAGTAGCCTTAGGGTACTTTCACACTAGCGTTTTTCTTTTCCGGCGCTGAGTTCCGTCCTAGGGCCTCAAATCCGGAAAAGAACTGATCAGTTTGATCCTAATGCATTCTGAATGGAGAGCAATCCGTTCAGGATGCATCAGGATGTCTTCATTTCAGTCTTTTTGACTGATCAGGCTTTTCAGAAAACCGTAGCATGCAGTATTTTTACCTCCGGCCAAAAATCCTGAACATTTTGACTGAACGCCGGATCAGGCTTTTTTCTTATTGACTTGCATTAACGCTGGACCTGGCGCCGTGTGTTCAGTCAAACCGGATCCGGCTTTTGCATGTTAAACCCGAAAAATGTGGAAAAAAAGTTTGTCCATGAATGGCGGATCAGTTTTTTCCAATGCATTTTTACATTGTGATCAAAATCCTGATCAGGATTCAAATAAAATCAGTTTTCACATGTTTTTCCGGATCCGGCGGGCAGTTCCGGTGTCGGAATTGAACGCCGGATTTAAACAATGCTAGTGTGAAAGTAGCCTAAAAGAGTTTGTCTGAACTGAACTTACCTGCTACAGCGAAAATCAGGGACAAGGAGTACTGCATCAGCTGAAGGTTTTCAACTAGTTTGTTCAGAGCGAAAAAGTGACAATCGTTTTCCAAACGAGAAATGCGCTCTGAGCAGTTGTCACTTCCCTCCCCCCCACTGTTATCTATGGAGCCTGTAAAGCACAAGATCAGCATCTGTCAGGCACCAGTCATGGCTGTCAGATTAGGAATCATATTTATCTGACTAGTGTCTTATGTGTTAGGCCTGTATTACGTGAACATATTATCTGACCAATATTTGTCTAATCAGGCCAATAGTTGGTGTGTGTGTATAACAAAAGATCTGTGGGTGTAATAGGCTGTCTGACTAATGATTGGTCAGAAAATCTGTCGGTGTAATACAGCCCTTACCCTGTGTTATAGGTAACAGTTAAAGAAGAGAAGCGGCCATTTTTTAAGATCGAGTCCCTGGAAGAGTCAACCACTTACTGTGCAAAGGCAAAGATGAAGTGCGAAGACCGTGACAGGAGCAGCCTGTACAGCCAGGTTTATTGCATCACAACAGGTACATAAAGAAAAAGAAGAAAATTCAGCTCTCTCCGGTGAAAAAATGAAAAACTTTAATCCAGCAAGTTTAAAATCCATACAGGTGTACAAATAGCAGTCAACGCGTTTCAGACCTCAGAGAAATATGGGTCCTTCCTCATGACAAACGTGTTTATGAAATGGGAGCTCCCTCTTAAGTAGCACAAACTATCCCCAGGCTGATAGGTATCACCTGGGAGGTGGAGACCCAAGGGGGCGTTCCCATGCACATGACACAGAAGAAAACCCTTTTTAATCAAGGGCAAACACTAGCAAAAAGGAAAAAAAAAAAAAAGAGAAAAAAGGAAAAGAACCTTACATACAGGTAAATTAAATCACGATGGCTACTTTCACACCTGCGCTCGGAGCGGATCCGTCTGGTATCTGCACAGACGGATCCGCACCTATAATTCAAACGCTTAGATCCGTTCAGAACGGATCCGCCCGCATCACCAGGAACAAAAATAAAAAATAAAAAAATATGTTTTCTCTTTTTTCTCCCTTCTCCCCGGCAACGCAAACGGATCCCGCCCGACCCCACATCGAAAGTCAATGGGGGACGGATCCGTCCGAAAACCGAGCCATATAGTATCAAATTCAAACGGATCCGTCCCCACCGACCTCCACTGCAAGTCCGGACGGATCCGCCTGCCTCTGCATAGCCAGGCGGACACCCGAACCCGAATACTATGAGCTTTGCTGAACTTGTCCATTGTAATTTTCTTCAAACTGGTACTAGGGATGAGGGGGGTCATGTTAATACCTCTGTGTCCTTTAAAACACATAATAGGGATTTTTACCCTATTCAATCTCGTTCAATTGCCTTAGACAAATACCAGGAATTGGTTGAAAAAGAATTATGTCTTTTGCATGATACTTCGAGGACACAGAGTTATTCCAACATGACCGCAGTGGAAAAAATTGCCTTGCGTGATCTAGGAGCAAGGGAGGATATCATCATTAAGAAGGCAGATAAGGGGGGGTCAGTAGTTGTATTGGATAAGGGCCTGTATGGATCCCTTGTCACCACTATGCTGGATGATACTAATGTTTATGTTCGCTTGCCCTATGACCATTGAGGAATTTTCAATCAGAAATGAAGAAACTCCTGGACTGTGGGGTATCATGTGGCTGTCTTAGTGTTAGGGAGAGGGAATACATCTTTGTGGAACATCCTATAGCACCTATTTTTCATGCTTTGCCTAAAGTCCACAAGGATGTATTCCCCCCACCCCTCAGACCCATTGTGGCTGGTATCGGCTCATATTCTGAGCGATTTTCTGAGTGGGTGGACTCCCTATTACAGCCCCTGAAACCACACATTCCAGGGTTTCTTAAGGACACTAGGGCGGTGCTACAAGCCTTTGCTGAATTTAAGTGGAAGGATAACTACTCGTGGATAACAGCGGATATTACATCCCTATACACTAATATTCCCCACAATTTGGCCATCATTGCGCTGAGGTGGTTTTTTGAATACTACAGTGACTACACCCAGACTTTGAGGGAATATGTTGTCCACGTGGTGGATTTCCTCCTCAGGCACAATTATTTTTTGTTTGGTGAGAATTTTTATCTTCAGGTGTCGGGGGTGTCGATGGGGGCTAAGTTCTCTCCCTCCATAGCTAATATATTTATGGCATGGTAGGAGGGATGCTTTCTCCTCATCGACACCCTCCCACTCCTGGACCACCTACTCTGGTATGGACGTTACATTGATGACCTGCTGATGGTGTGGTCTGGTGATGTGACGTCCATACCGGAGCTTATGAAATATTTTAATTCCAAGGTGGATGACATACAATTTGTTTTTCATACTCACCGAACTGAGATACAATTTCTGGATCTGTGCCTGAGGGGGGACCCCTCCACCAGTGCAGTTAATACACTAACTCACCGCAAACAACTAGCAGGTAATACCATACTTCTGGCCAAGTCATGCCATCCCTCCCATACTATCCATAGCATTCCTAGGGGGGAACTTATACGTGCCCGTCGTAACTGTTCCGATCAGAGAGCTTTTGAGATAGAAGCCTCTAATATTACTAATAGACTGTTACGCAGGGACTATTTACAGCAGGATATACAACACGCTAAAAAAATGGTTTCACAAATCAACAGACAGTCATTGATTTTTCCGGAACAGTCCCAGGCACGCAGACCACTAGTGAACTCCACTCACTGTCAGCAAGCAACTTATTTTGTGACACAATATAGCCAAGAGTTCTCTTGCTATAATTTTGCCATATGTAAAATTATGAAGAAATATCTGAATATACTCAATTTTGATAACGAATGGTCTGATATTGTGTCCAACGGAATTAAATGTGTAGCCAGGAAAGCACCCACCCTGGGTAATATCATTAGTCCCAGCTTTTTTTCAGTGTCCAAAAAACCACAAGCCATCTGGTTACAGCATAAAGGGAATTTTAAGTGTGGTCACAAAAAATGCATCTGTTGCCAACACATGACCACTGAGAAAACGTTTAAGTCCATGAACAACGAAAGGGTATACAATATTCAGTCCTATATTGTAATACCAAGCATGTGGTGTATCTTATTACATGTACACTGTGTTCCTTGTTGTATGTGGGCTGCACCACCACTCCTTTAAAAAATCGGATCCGCAGACACATTTCCGATGTGCCTCATTATAAGGACCGGAATGTCTCTGCGGTCAGCCTGCATTTTGCAGTGGTACATGCTGGTGATGTATCCCACCTACAGGTTAAGGGCATAGAAAGAGTTTTTTTGCTGCCTAGGGGGGGAGATCACAGGAGGAAACTCCTTAACAGGGAGGCCTTCTGGATCTTCCAGTTAGAATCTCGCCAGCCCTGTGGGTTGAATAGACGCCATGATCTCATTTTACAGTACTAATGTGGGATCGTGCCGTCTTTTTTCTTACACACATTCTTTGCCATTAGTATTTTTGCTCTCTTTGTATTTGTATTTTTATATATGATCACAGTTTTAGGCTACTTTCACACTGGCGTTCGGGGCTCCGCTTGTGAGTTCCGTTTAAAGGCTCTCGCAAGCGGCCCCGAACGGATCCGTCCAGCCCTGATGCATTCTGAGTGGATGCGGATCTGCTCAGGGTGCATCGTTATGGCTCCGTCTGTCCTCCGCTCCGCTCAGCGGGCGGACACCTGAGCGCCACTCAAATCTGCATCAAATCCCCAAGTAAATCCGCAACATACTTGTCAGCTCCGATTTAAACTCTGTTGAAAGTAGTGGACAAAATCCCCAACTAATCTGTAAGGCAATCGCCGTGCTGCAGATTTGAAAGTCTGATCCGCATGAAGAAATCTGCAGATGGGGATCGGAACATCCCATAAACGTGTATCATACTGTACTTTACTGTGGATATGTGGTCTGGAATCTGCCCTGCAAATCGGCGAGAAATCCGCAAAGTGTCATCTTTATTCAGCCTTGTTCAGATGAAATAAACGTGTCGTCTTCTCCTTCCTCCTAGATCCCAAGTCCTATCTGTTCGCATGGATAATCGGATGCACCATTGTGGGAATCGTCCTAATATCATTCGGTCTCTACATCTGCTTTTGTCCCTTAAAACGTTGTATAAAGCATACGTTCTTCCCATCCAACAGACTGCCATCAAGCATTGAGAAGGTAAGAGACTAGATAAAGAGCAGAGGAAGCAACCTGTCGATGGGACTACTGGAAAGAGCCAAGGCATCCATAAAAAGTGAATGGAGCGCCAGCGCACATGCTCGAACTTCTGTTCCAGTCATTCGGGGGAACAGGATGCCCATTCTCTTGATTGGTGGTCAGATCCCCACCGAGCAGATACTTATCCCCTGTCCTGTGGGAGAAAATTTGTAAATTTGCATTATTGAAAAATCCCTTTAAAGGGAACATTTCACCATAAAAATGCAGTGTAATCTGCAGACACCATGTTATAGAACAGGAGGAGCTGAGCAGATTGATATATAGTTTTGTGGGAAAAGATTCAGTAAAATTTGTATTTCATTGATTTGGATTGCTGCACATTCTGGGCTTTGAAGTCCAGGAGGCGGTCCTATCAGTGATTGACAGTTCTCTTTATATACACCGTCATAGAGGGCAGGCTGTTGGTCACTGAATATATATATTTTTTTGTGGAATTGTTTTCATGGTGTTCCCCGTGTGGTAAAAATAACGTAATTTTATTATGTGGGTCCGTACATTGATGATAGTGTCACATTTCTATGTAGTTTTACTATTTATTTATTTTACTATTTATCTACTATTTATTTGTTTTTCTCTCCTCCTGCAGCCTGTCAGCTCTGCAGCTGCTCCCTCTCCTCCAGACTGAAGTGGAGGGGGACAGCTGTTTATCTGCCCATATCTCTAGTTTGGCACCAGCTAAAGATGTGGGCTTTGTACTGCTGTAAGCCAGGACTGTCCGCTTTCAAACAAGAACAGTTGCATGTTTCTAGCTGCTGCCATTCAGGAGATAGCAGCATCTAAAGCAGCCCTTCCCCTCCACTTTCTGCCCGAGCTCAGCTAGGGCAGAACAGTTAACTGCTTTTCCCACTGCCCGAGCTGGACGCGGGCAAAACAGTTAGGTGGTTAAAGGGAATCTGTCACCAGTTTTATGGTAAGTTAACTAATGGCAACATTAACTAGTGACAGATCACCTTAGCAAAATGCTGGGTCAGTTTCTTTAATTGACCCAGCCATTTTGCCAAAATCTTGTACTGAACAGCTGCAGCGCATGCCGAACGAGCCCCCATATTCATGAGCGTCTGGCTTTCTCCGGCCATGTGCTGCTGATTCAGATAGAAAAAAACCTGTCAATCAGACTCATTGGCGTGCACTGGAGATGTTAGGATTTAAAAGTGAGAGCAGCAATAAAATGGTGACGGATTCCCTTTAAGTACAGAAAAAAGGATTCTGAATTTTTTTTTTCTTCTATAACAACGCCTATAACATTAATCACAGCATCTGAGAGCTTTTCTGGAAAAAAAAAATAAGAAAAAAAAATACCTCCATTCTGTATGTGACAATCGGAGAGCAAGTATGCCTTCTGATTGATAAGAAGGGGGTGATAACATGAACAAAGTTCATGTTATCCCCCCCCGACATCCCTTTGGGGGGGTCATCTGAAGTTATATAGGAAGGAGAGGAGGATCACAGATCCTCCTCCTCGCCCTGCATGCTGTCGGCATGTTCCGCACTGGCACTCCCTTGTAAGTATAAGCAGCTCCCTCTACATTCTGCTATAGCTTGGGCTGGTAGTCTTGGCTTTAAAGGGGTATTACCATCACAGACAATGGAGGCATATCGCTAGGATATGCCCCCCATTGTCTGATAGGTCTGACCCACACCTGCAACGAGAACGGAGCGGGGAGAGTTGTGGCTGCTCTCATACAAGTGAATGGGAGTGCACTGTGCATGCGCGGCCCCTGCTCCCATTCATTTCTATGGGACAGATGGAAATAGCCTTCACTACTTTCCCCGTTCTGTTCTCCATGTAGGTAGCGATATGCCCTCATTGTCTGTGATGGCAAAACTCCTTTTAGGCTACTTTCACACTGGCGTTTTGGTTTCCGTTTGTGAGATCCGTTCAGGAGGTGGACATTAAAACGCTGCTTGCAGCGTTTTGGTGTCCGTCTGACGAAAGGGAGCCAAACGGATCCATCCTGACACACAATGTAAGTCAATTGGGACGGATCCTTTTTTACTGACACGATATGGCACAATAGAAAACTGATCCGTCCCCCATTGACTTTCAATGGTGTTCAAGACGGATCCGTTTTGGCTGTGTTAAAGATAATACAAACGGATACATGCGGTTGTATTATCTGAACGGATGCATTTGTGCAGATCCATGACGGATCCACACCAAACGCGAGTGTGAAAGTAGCCCTAAATGTGGACATCTTTGAATGCATTTTATTTTATTGTTGCATTGTGTTTCCTATAAATCTAATAAGAATTCAGCTTGAGTGTATGAGCGGTCATGAGAGATAACGGTTACCGAACAAGCCATTAGAGATGCACTCATGGATATTAATAGGAAACTGACAGGGCAGTCTGCACTATATGTGAACTTCTGCAGACTGTGGAAGAAAAATGGTTGGAAATTTCATTTTTTTTTAAATATAAACGCCAATTTAAAAAATGCTTTTAAGACCAAAATAACAATGCAGTAATAATAAATAATTAAATTAAATACATTTATTTAAATTTAAATAAATTAAACAAAAATGCACCACAGGGTCCATAGTCTTTAAAAGAAGACCAGGATCACAGCTCTAGCTGCAGTCTAGCCTGAGCTAGAGCCTTTCATATCGGCTTTTTCCGCAGTGTCAATACTGCCCCGACTAAACAATCTTGTCCTTTTTCCAAGCACCAGTAGTGATGCGTTAAAGAGGGTGTCCACTTTCTGGTTACTTTTGACCAATGTGTTTGTAAGATGACTAGATGGAACTGACTAATATAGCCTTTGTTGAAATTGTGCACCATTTTCTACCGTTCATTAGGTATTTCCCCTTTGTTTGTCCACACAGAGGTCCTGTCCATAAGATGGCCGATGATGGAGGGTCATGTGACCAGGCAAATCACCTCCATTCCAATACACAGCACCTGCCATCTATAGTTGCACTGTTGGGAGTTCAGTGCAGTGTATTAGACTGAAGGAGACCTCAAATGGAGGTGATTTGCCTGCTCACATGACCCTCCATCAGCGGCCATCTTTGTGGACAGCACAGAAGCAAGGAGGCATGATTTCTGAAATATGATAAACAGGACAGGATATCAACAAAGGCTATATTAGTAAAGCGATATAGTCATCTTACAAACACACTGGTCACGAGCAGTCAGAAAGTGGCCAACCCCTTTAAGGGGTTGGTTAATATTATATTTGACTTGAAATTGTGTTTTTTGTTTTTTTCCCAGGGTTTTGGAGAGTTGCCATTGGATTGTATCAAGCATCCATTTTTACTACATGAAGAAGAGACCATGGACCAGTGCTACATTGTCCAGAACTCCCATACAGAATGTTTGGTGCAGGATAACTCCTCTCAGGACAACAGCCAGGAGTCTGGAAACTATTCAGACACGGGTCAAACCACAGGGGAGGCTGGAACGTGTGCCCAGTGATCCTTGGGTATTGGGCAAGTTATAGCCATGGTTGGAGACTGGAGAGTTGTCCTGCTTTTTCTAGAGGCGATGATGGAGGAGGTCCATGACAATTTTGCCACCCAGGACAGAAGAGCTCCTTCACGCCCTAACCATGATTCTGTGGCCCATTTCCCACCTCCTTGTTGATAACCATGCAGATCCTCTGGAGAGGGGAGAGTCGCACAGGTTATCGATACCCAGTGGTAGACATGATGGAAATGACTAGGGCTGTGCCATGGGCCCTGTAGCATCCTCGTGGTCTACCTCTGTGGTACTTGGATACAAACACATTGACTTTCGGGGCACAAACTTTTCTTGGTGTTACCATGTAGTGACAAATGTATCACCACCTCACCTTGCTATCGGGTGCACCGATTTGTCTGCAACACAAAGTAGAAGAAAGAAGGGTGAATGGCCAGCTTACACGTCTTAAAATCAAATTTAGACTTTATTAGAAGGTACCAATGCTTGCGCGTTTCGACTGAGCACAGCAGTCTCCGTCATAGCAGGTAGTGAGGTATGGAAACCTTTGTACACATGACTGTCATCTCATGCCAGTTATATACACAGGCCACCGATCACCCTTACATACAAGATCGGTGAGTCCTCTTCTACACTGGACAGTGTCTAAATACTCCCAACATTTACTACTGGCGGAGGGATAAGCAGGCAAGTCATTGGCGGAACAACCCCCAGTAAATTCATGTGGGCCACGCCGATTGTTTTCCTTTACTTTTTATCATTGTATAAATTTTTTTAACCCCTTAGTGACCACCCATACGCTTTTTTTTTTACAGCGGTCACTAAGGGGCCTTGGGCCGTTTTTTGATGGCGGTCCAGTCTAATTGCTGCAAGGGTCCCCCGTATAGGAGTGTCGATCTGGGCTGTTTAACACATGCCGCGGGAGAGTGGACTCCCATCGGCACCCCGCAAATATGATCGCGGGGTGCCGATGTGTGTGTGAAGGCTGGCAGGGGTCTGATGTAGGCCCCAGACCAGCCTTCAGTAATTTCCAGCAGGCTGCACATTTCTGGCGCAGCCTGCTGGTCAATGTTAGAATAGCATTGCCATTAAAAGGCAATGGATTATAGGGATAGTGCATTGCATTTTAATAGCAATCAAAATACTGTCTGTTATAGTCCCCTTGTGGGACTATTAAGTGGTAAAAAAAGAAGAAAAAAAACATTTATTAAATAAAAATTCCATTAAAAAAATTACGCAGTTTTTTTCCATTGAAAATCCGCTTTTCAATGAAAAAAATTGCAAAAATAAATAAATCTCCCCCATATGTTTGGTATTGCCACGTTTGTAACGACCCGGACTACATAAATATCACATAAATTCTTCTCTACGGTGAATGCCGTAAAAAAATAAAAAAATAGACAGAATTGCAAATCTTTTCTTAGTTGCCACCGAAAAAACTTAATAACAAGCGATCAAAAAGTGCCATTTACTCCAAAATGATACCAATGAAAAATAAAAGTCGTCCCGCAAAAATTAAGCCCTCACACAACTCCATAGAAAGAAAAATACTAAAGTTATGGGTCTTGGGAAGCGGCAATGCAAAAACATTTTTTTCTTTAAAGTATAACTGTCATTTATTTCTTTATTTTTTGGGGTATTGGATTGTGGTGATTAATATCTCCTTGGTGGCCCTATTTAAACTTTTCACTGTGTATTCAATTACCCCTTAATTCCACAGTTTTGTTCCCTGTACTGCCTACATTTACCTGTGCTTAAAATCAGGTTGCTATGCAGGTCCTTCTATGTGTTGAAGGGCGGAGGATGCAGAAGCAGGCAGCGTGCAAGGTCAGAGTACAGACAGGCAGGGACTGTAAGTAAATGATTAAAGCCAGGTCCTCCCCAGCAGCTGATAACAGTGCCTGGGCTGTGTGCACTTCTCCCTGTCCCTGCGCTTGGCAGATGCTCCCTCACTCAGCAGAGCTGGAGAATGCAGAGTGGAAGCAGCGCAGACCAGGGAAGGGAGATCTGCCGTCTGCTCAGTGTATAAATGAAAGCAACATGTGGCAAGAGGACCCCTTTGTGCTGCAGGAGATTAACCCTTTAGGGGGAGGGCTCTGGTTACTGACACTTTTGGGAGGCTATTGCTACTGGCTAGTGAGGGCAGGCGGGATTAGCCTCAGGGTGAGGGCAGTGGCGGCCATCTTAACTGAATAGTGAGATTGCAGTTTTATGCAGACTGGTTGCTAAGGGCTGAATCTTATTAAATATGGGGTAAGTCAGTCTGATAGTAACTGATTCTGGAATATCATGTTATTAGTAACTACATATATGAAAATGTAAATTAGGGTCTAAATTTTCTTGCAAAAAAAATAAACTATATGTATTTGGTATCACTGTAATCGTACTGACCCAGAGAATAAAGATATTATGTTATTTATACCGAAAAATGAACGCTGTAAAATTTATAACGTAAAAACGCAGTGGCAGTATTGCTGTTTTTCCCATCTCCCTCCCAGAAAGAGTTAATAAAAGTTAATCAGAAAATTATGTGTACCCCAAAATGGCGCCATTAAAAACTACAACTTGTCCAGCAAAAAACAAGCCCTCATAAAGCTATATAGACGAAATTTTTTTTTTTCTTAGAACGCGACGATGAAAAAAAAACAAAAACGCTTGGTCAGTAAGGCCCAACAAAGGCTGGTCACTAAGGGGTTAAAGGGGTTGTCTAAGATAGAGACTCGAGCAATGGCCCAGAATACTATAAAATAAAAGATGCTTACACACTTGCCACTTTTTCAAGCTCTGGAAGTTCAGTCCTTTTCCCGTTGTTTGTTTACTTGCAGGTTAACAGTATGTGACTGCTGCAGCCAATCACTGTCCTGAGTGGTGTACCGCACCTGACCACTGAGGACCGTGATTGGCAGCGGCGATCTTGTTATATACTTACATGTCACAGTCTGTAAACAAACAGCCAGAAAAGGACCAGACTGTTGGCGCAGAGAGCAGCGCTGGAGAAAGTATGTAACCTTTTTTTAAAATTTCTGAAGTGTTTTGTGGCGCACAGTGCCATTTTTTGACACATAAGTGAGTTTTGCAATTTCTGTTACATAATGTAGACATGTAGAGATGAATGGCATCCCTTAAAGGGGTCTTGTCATGAGATATGTTGCAATGAAACCGTCTCACCTCAGAAATGTGCGCTTGACAGTGGAACATCATGGTCCCATCTTCCTAGGTGCTGCCATTCTTGAGAAAAATTGGTTTCTAATATGCAAATGAGTCCCTAGGCCCACCGTTGCACCTCGTTCCTCTCGGAGGTTCTACTCGCTGATCTTCATGCTGCGCCCCCTACCACTGAGTGACGGGGCCAGGCAACAAAGACGTATTTACACCTGGCCCTGAAGTATTGTTGGAACTCATTCATACTCGCATACAACACGTACACTGTAAGTTAGGTGGCTGCTACAATTGTTCTCAGCTGCATGGCGGACTTCTGCCCCATGCCCTTATGGTCAACTCTAAGTGCCAGTTCACATGGAGGTTTTAGGTGCTGATTTTGGAGAGTCTCTGCCACATCAAAATTGGCTCCCAAAAACGCCTCAAAACAGCCTCCCATACATTTCAATGGGAAGCAACATTTAGTTTTTTACATGTGTAGAAAAGAAGCAGCCTGCCCTGTCTGAAGGCAGAATCGGCACTGAATCTCCCATTGAAATAAACAGTTGAAAAAACAGCTCCATGAAAGTCCACAGGTTTTTTTCAACTTTTTCACCCGTGAAAATTCAGCTTTGTATTGAACACCCCAAAAAAAATGATGCATAAAAAAACACGAAAAAATTCACGCTGAAAAAAGTGGATTCTGCGCTAATGTTTTTCAAAATCAGTCGTGTGAGCTTTTGACCACACAGCTATGTCATTTAGAACTTCTAAAACTTAAAAAGGAGGGACGTGGCCAGCAGCCAAGATGGCTGGACGTATGCTAGTGAAGCTCCGTGGCTGGAGCTACAATTCTGGACAAATCCTGGTTTTAACAGGCCATTTAAAAGGCAAAGGAAGACCCCTGACTAAGCCCTACTGAATACAGAAGAAGTCGCTTATCGGACATTTCCTGCGGAAAGCGCCGGGAGATCTGCATCGGGAGCTGTGTGGGGAGCAGGACCACGTGAGCAGCGAGCGCACAACAAGCGGCAGACCTGAGATGTAATTGAACACACCAGACCTGGTGAGGTGTACAGGTAGAGGAGCGGGCGGCGGGAGACAAAATACTCAGAGCAGTAGGAGAGAACCCTGCATACCCTGAAGGTCCCCTCAGTTTCCCACAAGTCGGCCATTTTGGTGGTTCACCTGCGGCTAGAGGAAGGAGCACAGAGCATAATAGGCTCCTGCAGCACCAAGTCGTTTACCACCTCCCTATTAAGTGTAGACACAATCCTATGTGTATAATCCCTGGATGAACAACTGGGGGCTAGCTAGCCTGATATACAGTTTGAAGGGTAGTCACAGAGGCATAAGACAACTCCAGGATAATATCCCCTGGCAATTCTGACAGTCTTACTACACAAGACAATATAGAGCACCACCTAAAGTACTGGATCCAGCTTCACCTGCACATTATCTTGATATATGGGGCCGCAAAAAACGCAAAGCGCCGCTGAAAAATGTAGAGAATTTGCCAGACAACCAGATGACGGTGCACGGTCACCTTTACCACAGCGGAATGTGCATACCAGGGCAAGCACCGCTTCAGATGCTCCGGCCTCTACAAATCCTCCTGAAGGAGATAATGAAGAGCTCACTCTTAAACAAGTATCAGCTAAAGTCTTGGAAGCTATGACTGCGTGTAAGACCTCTCTCACAGGGAAATTAGACGAAGTCATGATTGACCTGAGACTACTGCGTCAATATTTGCACAACCTGCGAGAAAGAGTTCAACACACTGAAGAGCGCATATCACACATAGAAGATACTACCGCTTCGGTTCCCAGATCCATCTCCGAGCTTTACACCAAAGCGGAGCTCTGGAAGCAAAAAGCAGATGACCTAGAAAAGACTCTGCAGAAACATTAGAATCATCGGTTTGCCAGAAAGAGCAGGTCGGGCATCAGATGAGTTTATTGAAAAATTGATAAAATAACTTTTCCCAGATGCACATTTCTCTTTAGCATATGTGGTGGAAATAGCTCATAGAGTACCTGCAAAACCACCCCCACATGGGGCCCCACCCAGACCTATGCTAGCCAGGTTTCTCAACTGCAAAGACAGAGACAAGATACTGGCCCTAGCCAGAAGATGACAAGAAATTAAGTATGACCGCCAGAGTGTCCATCTTTCCAGACTTTTCCATGGAATTGCAGAAACATGGAGCCACCTTTTATGGAGGTCAAGAGACACCTGAGAGAAGCCAACATTTCCTACTCCATGGGTTATCCGGCAAAACTCAGAGTGGTGGACGGCGATAGAGCTGTGTTCTTCACCTCACATGGAGAAGACTCGGAATGGCTGACCCTACGGAGAAGATCTCGGCACTACCCAGGAACAGATCTAGGGCCTAAATACCTGCATACACTTATTTGAATGGCGATATCATTACTGTAGCCACACACTATCATAGGCAGAGGCATCCTGGTCCTACTGGCCAATTCCCTGGACTGAGAAACCAGTTCAGGCCCAACACTATAACTGCAGAAATTGCGAAGTTAAGAATTTTTTTTTATTTTTTTTTCACGGTTTATGATAATTATGCATTATCAGATAATTATAGTTACCCATACAACACTGTTATATGCATATATACCTACTCATTATGTGCTACTCCAGAGAACATGTATTTGTTCTGGAATCCATGGCTGAGCTAAAAATCTTCTCGTGCAATGTTAGAGGACTAGGTACTTCGCAAAAGAGATCTATGGTGTTTGCTTTTATTAGAAACTCTAGCCTCAAATCTTGTGTCTTCAAGAGACGCATCTTATTGCTAGCACTTCTCAGGTCCTAAAGAAACCCTGGGTTCAGTGGGCCGCACACTCTTACCAGACCTCCTCTTCAAGAGGGGTATCCCTGTTGGTACACAAACAACTACCCTGGGAGGTAAAGGAACTAGTCATTGATTCAGAAGGCAGATATGTCTTTGTTCACTCCCCCCCCCACACTCGACGGCTATTTTTGCGGCTGCCTATCCACATGCCAAAGTAATATGTATGGGAGACCTAAACATGATGTTAGACCCCTCTCTGGACCGCTTTCTAGATGAGGCGGTCCCGACAGGTGTGGGGAACCCCTCAAGACTCAACAGGTTCCTAACAGAATTTAGATGGATTGACCGTTTGGAGGGCTAAACACCCCAGAAAGAGAATATACTCCTGTCATAGTAGTAGCCATAACTCTAACCAGGATAGATTTTATGTCCCGCACTCATAATATCATATGAGTGCGGGACAATTGTCCCACGGGCGGCCCGATGCGCACAGCATCATAGTAACCTATGATGCTGTGCGCACGATGTATGCCGCTCCGGGACATATGTCCCGCTCACGGACCATATGTCTCGGAGGGCATATGGTCGTGAACATGAGCCCTAAGAGAAAGGACACGAAATGGGCGTAGGCTGGGTGCTGCAAGCTGAATCTCCTATTTTGCTGTATACTCTTTGCAATTGTGGTGAATGCTGCGATTTTGAAAAAAAAAATTTTTTTTCCAGTTTTGGTTAGGATTACTGAGCATATGCCGATGGTTGAATGTACGGCACAGGCATGGGTTTACAGGGTCAGGTGAGAGGATCCTGATGCCACCCACCCCTCTGAGAGGACACTGAGGGTGCAACCCTTGGTGCACTGAAGGCATCATTTGCATATAAATAAAAACACTGGTGGGGGTCATTTATCAAAGAGAAATACGCTTAAATTAAGTGCATTTCTGGGGCAGGTTGCAGCGCAAAGATTGCAGATGGCAACGCAATTTGCGACTTTTCCACGCTCACGCCAGGTCTAAAATGGTGGGCGTGTCATGGAAGGGGACAGGACAGCAGGCCCGTCTCCTTTACCATTTTCTACGCCTGTTTTAGGCGTAGAAAATGGTCTAAATGTAAGAGGCTTTATTAACACCGACGTCTAAAACGCTGGTCTTAATAAATGTGCCCCACTGTTTTCTACACAACGGCACAACAGACTTTAAAGTGACCCTCTGGTTAATGGCAGAAGCAGCAGCGGTGCCCCCTGTGAATGCCCCCTTACATGGTGCCCTTCTCAACTTTTCAGCTGCAGTTATGCCAATTCCAAAATGGCCACGCTTCTTCTCCGACTACCTAATGCAGTGTTTCCCAACCAGCGTGCCTCCAGCTGTTGCAAAACTACAACTCCCAGTATGCCTTGACAGCCTTTGGCTGTGCGGGCATGCTGGGAGTTGTAGTTTTGCAACAGCTGGAGGCACACTGGTTGGGAAACACTGACCTAATGCACACTGTGCCTATGGTAGTCCAAGACACTTCCCGCTGCCCTCGGATTGGCCAGCATTCTCGTGTGAACAGCTGGCTAATCTAAGAGGCCGGCGAGACAAGGAGGAAGTGTCTTGGACTGTCAGTGCACAGCATGGATCATGTAGTAGAAGCCGTGCAGCCATCTTGGACCAAGAAGGTCATCATGTAAGTGTTCTGTTTGTTCCTTGGTTAATGTGAATTTTATTTCTTGACCTGGAGGGTTGCTTTAACAATACAGCCCCTTGCAGACGAGCGTTTGTCACGCTCCGGTCCTGACCTCCCAGCACTGCCGGGGTCACATAGCATTATATTGATTTATGATGCTATGTAATCCTTACAGTTCTGGACTGTATTGTATAACACTGACTGCGTTATGTCAGTGTCATCTAATACATTCCAGAACTGTAAGGGTTACATAGCATCATAAATCAATATAATACTATCCAATCCCAGCAGTGCTAGGAGTCCAGGCTGGGAGCTGCGCTGCGGACTCGCAGGGTGACACGCACTCGTCTGCAAGAGGCCTAAGGGTATGCTTGTAATCAGCAGGATCGGCCCTAGCAGTCAATATGCTTGGTTTAAATAGAGTTGATCCTGCTGAGAGAGGCTCTTTAAAAAAATATGTATTTATATTAGGATGTCCTGTACATAGGTTTTGTATTTGTATGTGATATTACAACATGCTCACCAAAAATGTGTAAATAACTTTATTTTTATTTTTTATATTGCTTTTGAATATATTTGTCAATAAAAATAACCAGTGTGATATTCTGTATCCATTCCTTTCCTTGCTATCAGGCTGAAAGACAATGCGGAGGGCAAATAAACATGGCTTGTCCATGGACTGTGTCAGGGACTGCAACTTTGCTTTATTTTAAGTGAATGCAATAGCAGAAACCCGATGGACAAGGTGGAAAGCAGCCATGTGTTTCTAATTTCATACAACAAATTTGGAGGATATTCCAGTGACAAACCTTAACGGGTTTATCCAGAATTTTGATATTGAAGGCTTATCGTCGGTATAGGCCATCAATATCAGATCGCTAGGGGTCTGACACCCTGCACCCCCTGCTGATCAGCAGTTTAGTTGTAGTAAGAGAGAGAGAGCCATGTACAGACTCTGTTGTGCTGGCGAACCATGCGTGCCGCATCACTCACCACTAAGGTCCTTTTATTCCTCGGTGGCTCACACCTGCTTGCTATTCCCTGGTTGCTGGTAGAGAACCTGGCCACCAGCGTCCGTCATGCATCTTTTCTCACAGCATGAGGCCAGCTTGTCTGTTCAGCCACGCTCCCAGCACCCGTAGGGCATGTGCCTGCCCCTTTTTTAACTCCTATAAGGGCCAGCAGCCGCCAGTCCCCATCTTCACCAGCTAACGACTGGCAAGTTGAGGGTGTTTTACACGCCTTCCCCATGAGGAGAGTGTCTGAGCTTTAGGTAATCTAGTCAAGGAATAGACATTAGACCAGTGGAAATCTGTGCTTTGGTCTGATGAGTCCAAATTTGAGATCTTTGGTTCCAACCACTGTGTCTTTGTGCGACGCAGAAAAGGTGAACGGATGGACTCTACATGCCTGGTTCCCACCGTGAAGCATGAAGGAGGAGGTGTGATGGTGTGGGGGTGCTTTGCTGGTGACACTGTTGGGGATTTATTCAAAATTGAAGGCATACTGAACCAGCATGGCTACCACAGCATCTTGCAGCGGCATGCTATTCCATCCGGTTTGCGTTTAATTGGACCATCATTTATTTTTCTACAGGACAATGACCCCAAACACACCTCCAGGCTGTGTAAGGGCTATTTGACCATGAAGGAGAGTGATGGGGTGCTGCGCCAGATGACCTGGCCTCCACAGTCACCGGACCTGAACCCAATCGAGATGGTTTGGGGTGAGCTGGACCGCATCTCTGGGAACTCCTTCAAGACTGTTGGAAGACCATTTCAGGTGACTACCTCTTAAAGCTCATCAAGAGTGTGCAAAGCAGTAATCAAAGCAAAAGGTGGCTACTTTGAAGAACCTAGAATATGACATATTTTCAGTTGTTTCACACTTTTTTGTTATGTATATAATTCCACATGTGTTAATTCATAGTTTTGATGCCTTCAGTGTGAATCTACAATTTTCATAGTCATGAAAATAAAGAAAACTCTGAATGAGAAGGTGTGTCCAAACTTTTGGTCTGTACTGTAGGTGTGCTCTTCTGTTTGCTTGTGTACTAACCTCTGACTATTTTATGACTTTGACCCTCTGCTGCCTGTCCTGACCATAGCTTGTTTACCATATTGACGCTTTGCTGCTTTCCCTGATCTTGGACTCGTTTTTACAGACTCGCACGTACTCTGCTCAACTTGACCTTGACCTGTTTTCTGACTGCCAGTATTGCCTGATCTCTGGTGCTCTGCACTAGTATCTCTGACTCTAGTGGGTCAGCTGTCAACTACACTGAGACTATTCCAAGAGGTAGTGACTTTGTGGCTCCCTGCAGTGAAGTCCACATCCTTGTATAGGGGGTTAACGGGTGAAAAAGGTTTGATACTACCATGCAAGACGAGTCAGGAACTGTAACCTATTGACTAACTTTACTATCCTCGAGTTGTGGGACACAGTGATACTTTTAAAGTCTTTTCACCTGAGTATAATGGAAACTGATAAACAGATCGCGTGAATCATTTGTTTGTTTGAGAAGTTTTGCAAGCTCCGTCTTGTAAGGAAAGTATGGACTGCTGTGGAAGGGCTTCATACATCAGCAAGATCTTTTAAAAATTCAGTTTACTCAAAGCATTTATTAAAGGGGTTTTTCAGGTGTTTAACATAAATATCAGATCAGCGGGGGTCCGACACTTAGCACCCCCACCGATCAGCTGTTTGAGAAGGCATTTATTAAAGGGGTTTTTCTGGGTGTTTAATATTGATCCTACCAATACCAGATTGAAGGACATTCCCCAACGATGAGCTGTTTGAAGAGGCTGCGGTGTCCCAGTGAGCAATGAGGCCTCCTTACAGCTTACCAAGCACAGCATCAGGAAAAGAAAGTAAAGTACAGCCCCCATTAGACAGACTCGGGTTCCAGGATGCACATCTTCTTAGGGGCAATAACGACAAAAAAACGGAAAGATGAAGACAGCATCCACTAGTACCGGTGATGACGTTCTTTAATCCATTAAAAAATTGTATTAAACACCCAAATACATGCAACCTCATCACCGCTACTAGTGGATGCTGTCTTCATCTTTCCGGGGTTTTTTGTTGTTACCAAGCACAGCACTGTACATTGTATAGTGGTTGTGCTTGCAAGAAAAAGGGGGTCAGTCAGCACATCTCAATGCACAGGTGCACACTGCCATGGGTAGAAACATGAAGAAAAAAAAAATACAATGCAACAGCACTTATAGAGATCGCCTTGACGTTTGGCAGACGGGCCCAAATAATTTTGTACAAAATGTATTTGCCAAGAATATCAAATTTACAGAATAAGCGTAGCATTAGCACCAGAATATTTCCTATAACTGGCATTTTTGTACTTTACTTGGTTTGAAGAGTGCTGCTGCATTGTAATTTTTTATTTTTATTTTTCTTAGTGGTTGTGCTTGGTACTGCAGCTCGGACTTATTCACTTGAATGGGACTGAGCTGCTCCCAAACCATGTGACATGGGGAAAAAATCTAATAAAAAATCTAATCAAAATGTCTTATGTACCCCCAAATTTTACCAATAAAGCTACAGCTCGACAACCACAAAAAAAGGCCCTCGCATAGCTCTGTAGATGCGAATATAAAAAAGTTATGGGTGTCTGAGTATGACCATGGCAATCTGTATTTTTTTCAAAGGTTTTTATTGTGGTAAAACATAATAAAAAGAACAAACCTGATAATTACCCTGACTCTCAGAATAAGGTTGCCGTGTATAGTGCCCAGCGAATGTAGTTAAAAAACCCAACACACACACACACAAAAAGTCAGAATAGATTTTTTTTTTTTCAATCTGACCCCACAAAGAATTTTATTTTCCTATTTTTCAATACATGAGGTAAATATCACAGTACAGAAAAGCTCCTATGCTAAAACTTCACGTTCATTGGTAGTTCTAAGAATAGGATTTTTTGTGCTTAATTGTAGTTCATTGGGGGACAGAGGAGACCATGGTATAGCTGCTTGCCACTAGGAGGCAACACTAAGCTGAAAAGTGTTAGCTCCTCCTTTCAGCCAGTGGCGTACATAGAGACGTAAGGGCCCCATAGCAAGGATCAAACCAGCCCCCCCCCCCCCCCACAGGACAGAAGGGTTTCTGCCTAAACCCCTTTTAATGCCCCTTAGGCCATTTTTCCACTGCCTCATTTGCTTAAAGTTGTTCCTTTAGACGGTAGAGTCCTGACCAAGTTTTCACCTCCAGTAGAAGAGGAGATAATCCCAACTAAGGGCTCTTTCACACCTGCGTTATTGTCTTCCGGCATAGAGTTCCGTCGTCGGGGCTCTATGCCGGAAAAAATCCTGATCAGGATTATCCTAATGCATTCTGAATGGAGTGAAATCCGTTCAGGATGCATCAGGATGTCTTCAGTTCCGGAACGGAACGTTTTTTGGCCGGAGAAAATACCGCAGCATGCTGCGATTTTTGCTCCGGCCAAAAAAACTGAAGACTTGCCGCAAGGCCGGATCCGGAATGAATGCCCATTGAAAGGCATTGATCCGGATCCGGCCTTAAGCTAAACATCGTTTCGGCGCATTGCCGGATACGGCGTTTAGCTTTTTCTGAATGGTTACCATGGCTGCCGGGACGCTAAAGTCCTGGCAGCCATGGTAAAGTGTAGTGGGGAGCGGGGGAGCAGCATACTTACCGTCCGTGCGGCTCCCGGGGCGCTCCAGAGTGACGTCAGAGCGCCCCAGGCGCATGGATGACGTGATCACATGGCACGTCATCCATGCGCATGGGGCGCTCTGACGTCATTCTGGAGCGCCCCGGGAGCCGCACGGATGGTAAGTATGCTGCTCCCCCGCTCCCCACTACTACTATGGCAACCAGGACTTTAATAGCGTCCTGGCTGCCATAGTAACACTGAAAGCATTTTGACGACGGATCCGTCTTCAAATGCTTTCAGTTCACTTGCGTTTTTCCGGATCCGGCGTGTAATTCCAGCAAGTGGAGTACATGCTGGATCCGGACAACGCAAGTGTGAAAGAGGCCTAAGACTGGGCCCCCTCTTGCCCTGGGCCCCATAGCAGTCACATAGTCTGCCGCTATGGTAGTTATACCCCTGCTCTGTTATACCCCTCCTGCAGACACTGAGCTAATCAGTTTGTACGAAAGCAATAGGAGCAGCCAAGAGAAGCCAACAGAAACCAACTGTAAGAAAGAGAGCTCGAAATGGGTCAGAACCAAGAACATGTGGGACCCATCATAAAGAACCAGCAATGTACTTTCTGGGTGGGAGTTATGTCCCCCAATGAACACGGGAAGAAAAACGATTTTACAGGTAAGCACAAAAAATCCAATTTTATCACTCGTATCATTGGGGGACACAGAAGACTATGGGACGTTCTAAAGCTTTACCATCAGGCGGGAACAAAAGACAAGAATAAAACTAAGGCTGGCAGTAAGGTTCAGCACAGAAACGCGGGATAAGAATGCACATGAAACCCCCGATTAGGACAAGAAGCTCATGTAACAGGAAGGCCAGCCAGAGAGAGAGCGTAGAATATGCAGAAAACAAGGATAGCCCAGCTAAACAAAGCCCAAAGACTCGGGAGACTTCAGACGATGTGGATAGCAGCACAGAATATCCACATGGAAGAGGAGTCAGACCTAAGAAAGACAACCGAGAGACTACAGAAAATGGAGTAGAGAGGAGACCTAGCGAGGGCCAGAATGCTCATAAGGAAACTGATCCTAGAGGACCAGAACCATAGGAAAGCAACCCAATAGTTATCAACTGTGACAATATGGGATGAGAAGAAAACTGAAGTCTGTGAAGACTGCCAATAGGCAGCTTGTGAAGGAGCAGTGCCGAAAGAAACCAAAGAATCTCACTATGTGGATTATTGATTGGAAGGAGACCGACTGAAAATTATGTCCAGATATTGAGGACCCCAGAACTCTTGCTGTGGCAGATTTAGTCTCCTATGGGAACAAAGAAGGAGGAATGACAAAAAAAGAAAACCTCAAACTGCACGCCCGGCAACCAGAAAGGAAAGAACACTCCAGAAGGATGATGATGAAGAAGTCTGGGCTGGAAATACAGGGTGTCTTTCTTGAAAATAGACCCTGCGAGAAACTGAGGGAGGTCTACCCAATAGAAATGGGTCTCTAGAATCTAGGTACATATGAGACCCACTCAAACCTAGCAACAGGTGGACCTAGATAGAACCTTACCAAATGTGTAATTATCAGGAAGGGATATTTCAACATAGGAAAAACATGGTAAATCTGGAAGGAATCAACTGGGCAGATGGCAGTGGACCGGTCCTGGAAAGACCTCTCAGGTAGAATAAGAAAAATCTGTGTACCGATTCCTTAAAGAAAAATGGAGAATAGCAACTCCCAGCATGAGAAGAGGATAAAAAATGGTGGCATATAGACACGCTCATCGTCAATGTCCTACTTTGGCATTTCCCCGATACCATAAATACAGGGTCTATATCAACCTTGTGCTCTATTAGAGCTGATCTTAAGAAGTAGGGTTTCCCTGTGTTGTCCAGGATTGGCAGGATTCAGACAATCGAAGTAATAGTATTGCCAAGCCTTCTCTACCTCTTTCGTTCCCTGCCAGTGCCCATGACGAAATTACATCAGGAAATTTCCTGCTTTATCTAAGCGGCCTAAGGTTAAACTCCCAGTGATATTTTTGCATACGTGGCTTGGAGGCTTTTCTTTGCCTAACTTTATTAGATACTGTCTGGCTACCCAGCTTGCCCAGTTTTTGTTTCACACCAAGTCAGGAACCACTAGGTGGATTAGGTTGGAGTCCGATCTAATAGCCCCTACCCCGTGGATAGCTCTGGTATGGAGTACGGACCGCATTCCATCCAATATGAAATCTAGGTCCCTTCTTCCATTCTATACCATTCAATTGTGGCGATCAGTTCGTTTAAGCATAACCTGGGGGGCGTGGCCTGAGCGCAGCATGGACGGACGTGTTTAGCTGAGCTCCGTCTCTGAAGCCCTGACTTTGCTATTATCCTGAACCTACCGACCGCAATCATATCACCCACGGAGGAGAGGAGATCGGGACGCTCCCGTAAAACAGGGATGGCACGAAACAAGGCGCAGTCGGCGACCGAAAGGCTCAGAGTTTGCCAGGTCTGACCCCCAAGATGGCGCCAGTCCTGGACCGCGTGCACAAGCGGCTTCCTCCCGGAGTGCGTCTCCTGCTCCTAGTGAGGACGACATACCAGACGCCGAACCTTCACTTAAGCAGGTGACCGAGCAGCTGCTCCAGGCGATAGCTACCTGTCGTTCCTCTTTGTCCGGGAAGATCGAGGAGGTGAAGATCGATATTGGCCTCTTGAGACATGACATGCAGAATATGCGTGATCGCATTGCAGAGGTGGAAAACCGTGTGTCCACAGTTGAAGACCAGCTGAACCCATTGCCGGGCCGCTTGATTGAATTGGAGAAAAAGGTGGACTATTGGCAGCAAAAATGTGACGACTACGAAAATTGTTCGCGTCGCAACAATCTGCGCATAGTGGGACTCTCTGAACGTGCAGAGGGGAATAACCCTTGCGATTTTGTGGCAACATGGCTGCGAGCCACTTTCCCTGATGCTGTCTTCTCCGCTGCCTTTATTATCGAGAGGGCGCACAGAGTGCCTGCTAGGCCTCTACCACCCGGAGCACCACCGCGACCATTGCTGGCTCGTCTCCTGACATCGGCGGACCGCGACCACATTCTTCAACTGGCTCGTCGCAAGCAAGAGCTGCGCTTTGAGAATGCAACGATTATGCTCTTTCCGGAAGCGCAGAGCAACGTTCACAATGATCAAGAGACGTCTCCGTGATCAAAATCTTCCGTACTCTATGGCCTACCCGGCCAGACTACGGGTAGTGGACGGGGACTCCATTAAATTTTTCAACAATCCTGCTGAAGCTGTGGCCTGGTTGGACGGACGGCCGCGCCCAGCAGGACCACAGAGATGAACGTTATATGTTCCGTTCTCGGTGCTATCGCTTACACAGGTTTTTTCTATATAACGCTAATGTACCTTACCCGTTCTATAGTATATTGCTATACCTGTTAATGTTCTATGCCATTTGATGTACAGCTCCTTTGCTAAGGAGGTGGAATGGTTTGATTGCTGATACAAATGTGGGGTCCTCACCCCCAGATAGCTATATTTAGGCAATGCAAAGTCAGGGCGCAAGCTTTTTTCTTTCTTTATTTCACTACAGTGCAAAAGGTTAGGTTAACCAGTAGCACACCCCGTATATTGTTGTGCCACAGGATTTACCGCCAAACATCTCGATGCATACTGGCGATGCCCTGGATGTTTGGAGCTAGATCCAATTCTAGAATGTTCTTTATGGAACTGATGTTTGCCATCTGTTTTTTACTAGTTCGTAGCTACTTTCACATATTCTTCTATGTACCAATATGCTATGTGGATGACCTGCTGAGATATGGCGGGAATAGGCAGCATGTGGTTGTGGGTGGGCGGGGATCCTTTTACTTCACTGTGTCACAATGGCAGAGATGCGGCTGGTGTCTTGGAATGTCAGGGGCCTTGGGAGTGTTAGGAAGCGAACTATGGTGTTCTCTGCGATTGGGAGGTTTAATCCTCATATTCTATGCTTACAAGAGACCCATCTACTTCATGATAAGACCAGGAGATTGTGTAGGCCGTGGGTTCAATGGTCTAGTCACTCATGTTACTCCAATTTAGCCAGAGGAGTGTCTCTTATGGTTCATAAGTCTCTAAGATGGGAGGTTGAGAAACTACAGGTGGATAAGGCAGGTCGGTTCATTTTTGTAGCAGCATATATTAACTGTGTATTATATGTTATACTGGGAATTTATGTGCCTCCCCCCTCCTCCCTGCAAGTGATGCATCAGGCGATATGTTTTGCCGCCACATTCCCCACTGCAAGGGTGATTTGCATGGGGGACCTTAACATGACCCTGCACCCCCAGTTAGACAGATTTCATGGGGCGGGACTAGCGCAGGACACATCACAGACGGAGTCATCCTTGTCTAGACTGATGGCAGAAGTGGGGTGGGTGGATCTGTGGCACCTTATGCTTAAACACCCAGATGTTAGGGCATACTCGTGCCAGTCCGCGAGTCATCACTCCCTGTCCCGCATCGACTATGCCTTTGGTAGCTCCACTGTGGGTTCACTCTCCTATCAGGTGGAGTATGGTACTAGAGGAGTATCAGACCATAGCCCTATACTGCTGTCCATACAGATGTCCACTAGGGGTGTGGGCCGCTCCATGAGGGTGCATCCCTTCTGGCTTACACTGTTTCCACCCTCGGATTGTATCCCAGACCAATTATCTATGTTTTTGTCCGACCATGCCGCCTATATAGATAAGTCAGTAGTATGGGAGACGCTGAAGGCCTATTTGAGGGGGTGTCTGAGAGATTTTCTATCTCGTTTATTAAATGAAATTCTGCCAAGCAGGAGAAAGAATTAGCTGAGGACTGCGCGGAGAAAGAAAAGGCTCAGCGCAAAATGTTTTTCACTAAACAATCCTTTTTTGAACTGGGCAATCAATCTAGTAAGTTGCTGGCACATATCGTTCACCAGAATCAAGCGTCTCCTGCTATTCTGCGCATCAGAGATGGGGTGGGCACTGTGGTTGTGGAACCAGAGGCTATTGCTCAGCGCTTTAGGGAATTCTATCAAGATCTGTACGAGGCCCGTGCTGATTACACCACAGAATCGGTTAATACCTACCTGCAGGAGCTAGACTTTCCCAGGCTTTCACAGGAGTTAGCTCACTCCTTAGAAGGTCCAATATTGGAACAAGAGATAGTAGACGCCATTAAAGCCTTAGCGAGAGGGAAATCCCCTGGCCCAGATGGGTTGCCAATAGAAATTTACTCTAGATATGCTGAGCAGTTGGTGAACCCCCTACTGCAGATGTACCACGACTCTTTCTCAAAGGGCGTCCTACCGCCTTCATTGTATGAGGCTACTGTTGTGATACTGCTTAAGCCAGGCAAGGACCCGACTGAGTGTGGATCATATAGACCCATACAGTCATGTGAAAAAATTAGGACACCCTTTGAAAGCATGTGGTTTTTTGTAACATTTTTAATAAAAGGTTATTTCATCTCCGTTTCAACAATACAGAGAGATTAAAGTAATCCAACTAAACAAAGAAAACTGAAGAAAAGTCTTTTCAAGATCTTCTGTAAATGTCATTCTACAAAAATGCCTATTCTAACTGAGGAAAAAGATAGGACACCCTCACATGTATTCCCTCTTAAATTGGCTCAGATCTCACACAGGTATATCACACCAGGTGCACATAATTAGTAGATCGTTACTCTGCATGTTGAATGAGGCTTGCCCTATTTAAACCTCAGACATTTAGTTTGGTGTGCTCCTGACTGTTGAAGTGAGAGTGAGCTCCATGGTGAGAGCAAAAGAGCTGTCAGAGGACTTCAGAAAAAAGATTGTAGCAGCCTATGAGTCTGGGAAGGGATTTAAAAAGATCTCAAAAGATTTTGAAATCAGCCATTCCACTGTCCGGAAGATAGTCTACAAGTAGAGGGCTTTCAAAACAACTGCCAACATGCCCAGGACTGGTCGCCCCAGCAAGTTCACCCCAAGAGCAGACCGCAAGATGCTAAAAGAGGTCTCCAAAAACCCTAAAGTGTCATCTCGAGAACTACAGCAGGCTCTGGCTACTGTTGATGTAGAAGTACATGCCTCTACAATCAGAAAGAGACTGTACAAGTTTAACTTGCATGGGAGGTGTGCAAGGAGGAAACCTTTGCTTTCCAAGAGAAACATCGAGGCCAGACTGACATTTGCCAGAGATAAAGTTGACAAAGACCAGGACTTCTGGAATAATGTTCTTTGGACAGATGAGTCCAAAATTGAATTATTTGGACACAACAGCAGAGGACATGTTTGGCGTAAACCAAACACAGCATTCCAAGAAAAGAACCTCATACCAACTGTGAAGCATGGAGGTGGAAGTGTCATGGTTTGGGGCTGCTTTGCTGCAGCAGGACCTGGTCAGCTCACCATCATAGAATCCACGATGAATTCTACTGTGTATCAGAAGGTGCTTGAAGAACATGTGAGACCATCAGTTAGAAAATTAAAGCTGAAGCGGAACTGGACCATGCAACATGACAATGACCCAAAACATACTAGTAAATCAACCAAAGATTGGCTGAAAAAGAAGAAATGGAGAGTCCAGATTTGAATCCCATTGAGATGCTGTGGGGTGACTTGAAAAGGGCTGTACGTGCAAGAAACCCCTCAAACATCTCACAGCTGAAAAAGTTCTGCATTGAGGAGTGGGGTAAAATTTCCTCAGACCGATGTCGAAGACTGGTAGATGGCTACAAGAACCGTCTCACTGCAGTTATTTCAGCCAAAGGAGGTAACACTCGCTATTAGGGGCAAGGGTGTCCTATCTTTTTCCTCAGTTAGAATAGGCATTTTTGTAGAATGACATTTACAGAAGATCTTGAAAAGACTTTTCTTCAGTTTTCTTTGTTTAGTTGGATTACTTTAATCTCTCTGTATTGTTGAAACGGAGATGAAATAACCTTTTATTAAAAATGTTACAAAAAACCACATGCTTTCAAAGGGTGTCCTAATTTTTTCACATGACTGTATCTCTGCTGAATTTAGACTACAAAATCTTGGCTGAGATTTTGGCGCAGAGGTTGAACGGAGTTATAGGGAATCTTATACATCCTGGCAGGTCTACGACAGACAATATCCGCAGGGTACAGGTTATAACGCAGATTGGCCTTCAGTGGAATGGCCCTACTTATTAGCATCCCTGGAATGTTTTGGGATAGGCCCCACATTTATTAAGTGGATTTCAGTATTGTATAAACAACCATCTGCTGGTATTCTGGTGAACGGTATGTGCTCCGCGAACTTTAATTTGAGTCGTGGGACTAGACAGGGATGCCCGCTGTCGCCATTGTTATTTGCCCTGGCAATTGAGCCCCTAGCTATTCGAATCGGGTCTGATGAGCTATACCGGGGAATATATATAGGAGATCAGGAGGACAGAGTGGGACTATACGCGGACGACATGATACTGTTTATGTCAGAGGTGGAGACTACGCTGCCTCGAGCTACTCACCTCATTGAAACATTTAGCCAGTTTTCTGGTCTCAAGATTAACTGGACTAAATCTGTTCTGTTTCCGTTGTATTCCCTGCCCTCATCCTCTTTGGACACGGAATTGCCTATAGTGAATGAGTTCAAGTATTTGGGAATTCACATTACTAAGGATGCGGCATCCTTCCACACCCTCAACATACAGCCTCTCTTGAATTATAGTGCAGACAAATTCAGGGTCTGGAGTGGGCTCCCCTTGTCGGTCCCTGGGCGAATTAATTTGATCAAACTGATAATTTTACCTAAATGGTTATATGTTTTAGAGCACGCTTCCTTCTTAGTGCCTAAAAAGATATTTCAGCGTTTTAGATCCCTTCTTTCTCCATTCATATGGGGTAATAATAGACGTAAATTGTCCATTGACAGGCCCAGGGGGGAGGGTGGCATGTCCCGGCCTGATCTCTATTTGTATTACCTGTCAGGACAGTTGAGGCACTTACGGTCATGGATCTCCTCGGATGGCACTCTAGCTAGAACCGAAAAACATTTAGCGGTGTTTTTGGACATTACATCATTATGGCCAGTGCTGGAACAACCTAAATTGTTTGGTCGACTACTTCTACCTGTACATAAGTTAGCTGTACAAGTTTGGGAGGCTGGTAAGAAACTACATTCTCACACAGGGCTATTACCTGAGGTACCTTTGTGGGACAACCCTATGTTTCCCTCTCTCCGTACAGGGATAGATGAGCGGTTCTGGGATAATCACGGGATTGGCATTTTGGGAGATTTATATCCCAGCAATGTATTCAGCTCTTTTGAGCAGTTGAGGGATCGTCATGGTCTCCCTAGAACAGCCTTCTTCAAATACCTTCAGGTACGACATGCAATGAACACCCACTTTGGAAACACTGTAGTATCTATCTCTGACTACCCACTGATAGGCGTCATACGCTCCCAAGGGATTTATCTCTGTCCTTTATACCCACTTGCTGAGTACTAAAATGCATGGTGCTCCCCTCTTGGTTTTATCTAAATGGGAAACACTAATGCCAGGTATTACTAATGAATATATTGGAATCCCCTTTGCAGGTTTCCCCATCTATTAATAATAGATTTATTCAGCTATGTATTGTGCACCAAAGTTATCTATCACCCATGCGGCTCCATAGGATAGGCAAGTTGACACACTCCAGGTGTCATAGATGTGATACAGATGGGGCAAATTTCTGGCACCTTATATGGGAATGCTCATACATACAAACCTTCTGGTCTGCAATTGTAAGCTTCATCAATACACTCACGCAGCCTGCGGTGGCACTGACCCCACAGGTATGCCTGTTCAGTATACTGGATGAAGAAGTTTATCCTCATCATCATAGAATTTTCCTGAGGGAAACACTATTCCTGGCTCGTAAGGCTATCGCGATTCGCTGGATGGGTGGTAGACGACCTTCTATTAATCAATGGAAAGTGCTAGTGAACAGTGTGGTGTCCTAGGAGAATGTTGTATTTAAGAATAGGGGTTGCCCCCAGAAGTTCAATAAAGTATGGGGGTCTTGGTGTTCATCCATGCATACAATTTATTCAGCTCCTAGATTTTCAGACAACCTTGATGCAGTGTTAATGTGATTTGCTTATGCTCATGCCGTGACCACATGTTCTGCCCGCCATGATTGTTTTGCACATGCTTTACAAACGTGAATTATAGCTTTGTTGCTAATATGTATAAGGTGATGTACTTGCTTTGCTCCACACCTGTATGTCTCATTGACTTTTATGAACATTTATGTCACCTGTACTTTTTCTAATGATTCGTTCAATAAAACGAGTAAAAAAAAATAAAAAAAAGCATAACCTACAGTTATTTTTTGCAAGTTCCATCTTGTAAGAAAAGGATGGACTGTTATGAAAGGGCTTCATATACAGTATTAGAGCAGATTGCATAAATCATTTATTTGCTTGAGAAGTTTTGCAAGACCCATCTTGTAAGGAAAGGATGGACGGTTGTGAAGGGCTTCATATACAGTATCAGAGCAAGATCTTTAAAAAATTCAGTTCACTCAAGGTATTTATTAAAGGGGTTTTCCGGTGTTCAACATTGATGACCTATACCTATCCTGTATTTTTTTTCTAAGGTTTTTATTGTGGTAAAACATAATTGCCCTGACCCTCACAATAAGGTTTTGTGTATAGTGCCCAGCGAATGTAGTTAACACCACACACACACACTTCCTAAAAAAAATATAAAAGTTTCATATTTTTTTTTTAACCCAATATTTTTTTTTCTCCCAAAACATGAGGTAAATATCACAAAAACAGGTGTGTCTGCAGCTCTCATCTGTGTTCCTTTGCAATGAGCATGGAAAGTGCTGGCAATCATGAATTCAACAACTTGGAAAAAGTCCAGCTTCAATTGCCAAAGTAGAAAAAGGTATCTTTATTTCAGCGACTTTGTAAAAATAACAATGTCCTGATATTTTTACAAAGTCGCTGAAATAAAGATACCTTTTTCTACTTTGGCAATTGAAGCTGGACTTTTTCAAGTTGTTTGAATGAGGTTAATATCACAGTACAGAAAGACTAGGAAGGGAAAGCGATTATAGAAAGGATTGAATCCCATTCACAGTCGTGGGGTCCGCCCTGTAGAGATTCTCAAAGTAGTCATAAATCACCCTGCTGACCCCTTCCCATGAGGGATGGGAACAACCAGTGGACACTTCTGTTAGAAGAGTAATTGGATGGGAGCCTGGCCGCGGACTGGTATGGCTGTGTGAGACTGAGCTCTCCCGCCACACACACTCATATAGCCTGGAATACCTCATTTTTCATCTGAAAATGGGCAAAGTTGGCTGGCATCAACAGGGAGAAGGCAGAGGTCCTGGGAGACCAACAACAAACCAAGCGGGTGTCGCTGAATTTTTTGAAAAGCGCCATAAACAGCCCACCACATCTCCCTCCAAGATGGCGCAGGACCTCGGCTCCCAGTTAGAGCGGGAAGAGGAGAGAGCCTCGAGCAGTGATGAGGACTCAAGCCGAGAGAAGACACTCACGGCAGATGTGCTGAAAGAAACCCTGCTGCAGGCTCTTAGGCCGGTAAGGGAAGATCTTGCAGATATCAAGGCAGACCTTCAGGCCATTGGCACCTGAACAGAGGCCTTGGAAAGTACGTGCCTTAGCCTCACTTCGCATGCAGAGACCCTGGCAGCCAGATCCACGCAATTAGAAGTGCACGTTAACACTGCTCTCACCCTGATCGAGGATCAGGAGAACAGGAGCCGCAGGAGAAACATCCGATCCAAGGGGATACCAGAGTCCTGGGTAGTGACGCTCTCCCCAAAGTTGCCCAGGAAATATTTGCAAACCTGCTAGGCCCTGAACGTGCAGACAAATTGTTATTGAGCGTATACATAGGTCTCTCCGACCCAGACCCAAACCCAAACCCAACGAGGCACCCAGAGACATCATATGTGGCTTATTGTCATATGTAGACACAGCCTTAATACTACAAACGGCGAGAGAAGCTCCTATACATTTATGGTGAAGCTGAAGTCGCCCTATATCAAGACATAGCACCATCAACGCTGCGGAAACGCAGGATGCTAAAGCCTCTGCTAGACCAATTGAGAGCAATGGACTTGCAATACCCATGGTTGTTTCCCTTTGGGATCTCTGTGTTAAAAGGCAACAGGCGCATTATAATAAAGACCCCATTAGACCTTGAAGAAGCGCGGCCGAAGCTAGAGATTGATCCGATTGACATACCTTCCTGGTCACTTGAGATGGATGTGGCTGCTTTGCCTCCCTTGCCCAGCCGGGAGGAATGGATCACCGTGACCCATCCAAAACCCCAGAGATTCAGATCGTCTAGAGGAGCTTCGTCTACACCACATCGCTGACAGCAATCCACGTGTGCCGATTTTCATACCTGAGATGGACAATCTCCTCTCAAGCTGACACCTGATCGTTGAGATGAACTAGTCCCCTGCCAGCGTACAGCGTGTGGATTGCCATATGAGGACACAGATGCATCCTTCATTTCGCGCCTGGGACACGTACAGTATTATGATATATATGCCTTTCCGTAACTTATCCATTATCTCCCCTTCATGCATTCTCAACCCCACCCACCCACCCGCTCCCGCTGAGCTCATAATGTTTATATATTCTCCAGTCATGCCTCCAATCGAAGAACTGATGATCCCAGGAACCGGCATGTGACGGTCTAATCTACGCAGTTTTTAACTAAACTCCAGGGGGCGCTTTATACAATTGATTGCATAACCTGCATTTGAACGTAATACCATGATTGTTTTTGAATAGATCTTCCGTCTACTTTTCCCCTCCTACCCACTTTTTACCCTTTATTCTTAGTTGTCCCTAGGTACCTCAAGCTAAATGTCCGGATGGTCTTTTACCACCTCTGGCAGGGTCCTGTTCTGATCTGTTTAAAGTGTGCAGTAATGTTTTAAATGTTCGGATCACGTAGGTCAGTTTGAAGGGTGGGGCGCACTTACCTAACAGACCTATTTTGGTCATTGGTGTAGCTATCATTTAACTGAATAGTCCACACCGTTCTAATCAGCTGAGTAATGGCATTCCTTAACTGTCCCATCACTGGCATCTCTAAATGGGGTCCCCCCCATGTGATAGGTTCTTTGTTCTATACTTTCAGACGTTAGCTTTCTGAGTGCTATATGGGTGTGTGCCACAGGTCAAGGCACACCACTCAAACTGACCGACTCCCTATCATATACAATCGTATATAATTTTCATTTCCCCCACTTGGCCTTCTTAGGTCAATCTACTTTACATTGAATTATCAGAATTATTGATTATTATCTCTTCTTCTAGTTCCTTCTAGGTTTTACTGTCTAGAACTTCTATAGTCTTCTCTCCTTCCTCTCTTTATACTCACCTATTCTTAGTTTTTCTTCTTTATCCACTTCCTTCTCCCTCTCCCCCCATCTATTTCACATCTCATAGAGGGCGCTGACTATACGCTACTGGCTGAGCTTTCTCTTGTAGATGCTTGGCGCACCTGGAACCCCTCCGCCCGTGACTACTCCTTCTTTTCTCATGTGCACAACTCACATCAGAGACTTGATTACCTACTGGTCCACAAGTCTCTATTAGCGAGCGTTACAACCACAGGTATCTCTGTTATCTCAATTTCAGATCATGCACCGGTACACTTGTCCCTCAACATCTCGGGACTCCCGCGCAAAACATGTCGATGGAGGTTAAATTAATGTATACTAGAGAATACTACAGCTTTTGAAGATATCAAATGCCAGTTAGCTAGTTACTTCGTCCATAACGTAGATTCAGGCCCTACTACACCTGTAGTTTGGGAGGCCCACAAGGCCTTTATTAGAGTTTTTTTTTATCTCCTGGGGGTCCAAACTTAAAAGAGACAGGCAAAAAGAAGTTGATACCCTATTGGAAAAGATAGCAGGGTTAGGCTACTTTCACACTTGCGTTCGGAGCGGATCCGTCTGGTGTCTGCACAGACGGATCCGCTCCTATAATGCAGACGATGGGATCCGTTCAGAACCGATCTGTCTGCATTATATTTCAGAAAAAATTCTAAGTGTGAAAGTTAGTCAGACGGATCCGTCCAGACTTTACATTGAAAGTCAATGGGGGACGGATCCGTTTCAAATTGAGCCCTATTGTGTCAACCTCAAACGGATCTGTCCCCATTGACTTACATTGTAAGTCTGGACGGATCCGTTTGCCTCCACACAGCCAGGCGGACACCCGAACGCTGCAAGCAGCGTTCAGGTGTCCGCCTGCTGAGCGGAGCCCAAACGCTGCCAGACTGATGCATTCTGAGCGGATCTGCATCCACTCAGAATGTATTGGGGCTGTACGGATCCGTTCAGGGCCGCTTGTAAGAGCCTTCAAACGGAACTCACAAGCGGAGCCCCGAACGCTAGTGTGAAAGTAGCCTAAGAAAAGGAGCATAAGCGTACCAGGTTATTAAGCACACATTCTGAACTTAAGGCTTTGAGAGAAAAACTAATTTCGGCCCTCCAGAGTAAATCAGCTAAGGCATACCTCCATCATAGATATACGCTATATGCTCATGGAAACAAAGGTGGGAAACTTATGTCCTCCCTCCTAAAAATAGAACGAGCGAAACAGCATATTCATGAAATCACTGATCACTCAGGGACAAAGACCTCATCTCCCCTGGAGATAGCAGAGGCATTCCGGCAATATTACTCAGCCCTATATAATATTGAGAAGGAATCCCCTTCAGGCACTGTTACCTCCAAACAAGAGATAATTGATGGCTTTCTGAGGGACTTGAACATGTCAAGCCTAGATAAGGCTATGGATGATTCTCTCTTAACTCCAGTGACTGAAGAGGAGATATAGTCGATCATTTCCTCTTTTCCCCTGGGTAAGAGTCCTGGCCCAGGTGGCCTGCCTTTGCTCTATTATAAAAAGTTTAGCAAAATCCTGACACCCCCAACTCACCAAATTATGTGCGTCCTTATTGAAAGGAGAATCCCTACCCAAACAGTCTCAAGAGGCTCACATTACGCTTATCGCTAAGGAGGGCAAAAACCCTGTGGAATGCCGAAGCTACAGACCTATTTCCCTTCTCAACATAGACATTAAAATTTGGGCTAAACTTATTTTTACCCGGATTAAGGTTCTGCTTCCGCATCTCATAGGGGAGGAGCAATCCGGATTTGTCCCAGGAAGAGAGGGAAGGACTAATACTGCTAAACTTCTGACAGCTATACAACACGTTCACTCCTCACACACCCCAATGGTCCTTCTCGGTGTAGACGCCGAGAAGGCGTTTGATAGAGTAAGTTGGGTGTTTCTGGAATCTACCCTACTCAAATTTGGATTTCCAACCCCTTTCTTGAAAGCGATATTTACTCTATATTCTCAACCGTCAGCTTCTATAATAGGATTAGTCAATGAGCACTTATCTTCTCCTTTCTTGATCACGAATGGCACGCGTCAGGGATGTCCACTGTCCCCTTCGCTGTTCATTCTGGCAATGGAAGCCATGCTACCATGCGTCAGACAGCATCCCCTTATCAGTGGAATTCCGACTCTCAAAGGTGAGCTTAAGATGCTAGCATTTGCTGATGATCTACTCTTTCTACTAACTGACCCCATGAATGGGCTACCTGCGCTAGTAGAGATCTTTGATAGGTTCAGTGAGGCCTCAAACTTTAAAATTAACATTTCAAAATCAGAGATTTTAAATATATCACTTAACAAGCAACTCACCCGATTACTCAAAACTGCTTCTCCTTTCGCCTGGGCCACATCCACCATTAAATACCTAGGAGTCCATATTCCACCTAATCTATCCAAAATATATGACACCAACTTTAAGCCTCTTTTGAAAGATGTTCAGTCAATCTTAACAGAGTATGACATACCTCTAATTTTGTGGATCGGCAGGAAAAATGTTATACAAATGTATGTAATACCCAAGATAACATATAAATGACAGATGCTCCCAATCGCACTGCCCCAATCCTTTTTTAAGTCTATGAGGTCCCTCTTCTCAAGATACTTGTGGAAATTAAAAAGGCCGGGTCTGGCTCACTCATTACTATCTAAAACTAAAAACAAGGGGGGACTGGGTTTACCCGATGTTCAGACCCTATATAAGGCAATACAACTAAGGCAATGACTGAAATTAACCTCTATTTCTGATTATAGCTCCAGGAGGGCAGGAGTGACAGACATCCTAAAAGAGGACTCGCTCACAAACTTGTGGATTCTCCCGAAACCCAATAGTCAGAATACTAAATCTGATGCTGGTTTATTGATCTGAGGTGCCTCACACACCTGGGGAACCCTTGCCCCGCATCTTGCTCCAACACCTTCACCGCTGCTTCCTGCTAGTTTAATACCTGTGGTTGTAGGGAAAGACTCACCATCCTTTAGACCAATGTGGGATCATCTAGATCATCTTTCAGTCAGGGAGTTCCTTGCGGACGGAGCTTTCCAGATTTAGCGAGTTTGAAGAAATATTTACCAAGATTTTCACTTGCATTCTTGCACATAGCTCATTTTAATAGCTGCTGTAGATATTTTATATGTAGATTCTGCCCGTTTAGGGAACTGACGACCTTTGAGTCCTCTATAATAACCCCTGAAGACCGTGAAAAGAAGCTATCGAAACTGTTGTATATTTGTAGAGATATCCTTGACACGGGCACACCAGGGTATATTGCCTCATCGGAAAAAGAACTGAACATCACCTTGACAAATGCTAAAAAATCACACATACTTCAAAACTCTCATGGATATTCCAGGTGTGTTCGGCTTCAGGAATCCCACTACAAAATTGTCTCTAGGTGGAATAAGACACCTGAGTTCCTTTACACCCATGGCCTATCTCCCACAAACCTATGCTGGAGGTGCAAAACACAGATTGGGTCGCTCACCCACCTATGGTGGTCTTGTCCTTTAATTAGACCTTTCTGGGAAGAGGTGAAACGAGGGACAAGTCCCTGGTCCCTTTGAGATGGATAGATACATCGCCCCCCCCCCCCCCCCCCCACGGTGGATCAGTGGCTGGAGAAAATAGGCTAAATCTGCAGATTTGAAGAGATGTGCAGCAGATCGTCTAGATCCCACCATAAATTCCTCTTGACTTGGAAGCCCTGGCTGTCTTCCTCCTACTGCCCCCTGGACAAGTAACATCTTCAGTAGTTAGAGCAGTTCAGTACTGCACTACGCTTAATTGAGATGTCCCCCCCCCCCTCTCCTTTTTTTTCTCCTCCTCCTTCTTATTCTTTTTCTTTCTCTAAATCACTATCCTTTCTCTTTACTCTGATATTGCTCCTATGTGCTTGCATTGTAAATTATTTGGATGTACCTAACTTCCTTATATTGGCCATGTGATTGTTTGCCAATAAAAACATAGTTGACCAAAAAAAAAGAGTCATTGGATAGCATTTATTCCGTTAGTGTACTAAATGAGCAAAGAGAAGTAGGATGGGCAATCCTCCATAGGTCACAAAGCATAACATTCTCCTTTAGGAATGAAATGTCTTGTGAGATTGGGATTGAGAATGTGTGAGATGTGGACTTATCTAGAGAGAGGTTCAAGACACCATTGAAGTCACCTCTTCTAATTAGACTGGGGTCCTTTCTAGCCAGGAGCAGGGACTTTGTTGATTTGGGACATAGACATTTAGTAGGATGTATAGGACATTTGTTATCTCCCCTCCCTATCTACCAACTACTCTTCTACTGAAAGTGGCAGGCCTCTATGGAATAAAATGGCTACACCACTCACTTTAGAAGTATAGTTAGCTGAGTAGCAAGAACATAGCTAATAGGCCTGAAGCATAGCCCCGGAGCATCTCTTCCAGTGTGTCTCCTGTAAGAAGACCACATCTGGGCGAAGTTGCCGCAAATAAATAAGATCTTGGCCAACCACTGATTCGGGTATACCCACAAATTACAGATTGCTTCTGCGGTCACAGTTTTCGAGATCCTACAGTTTTTTTCCTTAGAGCGGATTCTGTAGCGCAATGTTGTGCAAGATGCATCTAGCTTCTTATCTAGCATGGGCATAAGCCGACGTGACACCTATTGAGCCACTGATGTTGCATGAAGGTCATTTGTATCCTGTTGGTCATTTGGACTGTAAGAGGGAGACATGTTTGGTGTTGTTAGGTCCTCTCCAGGTGAGAAGAGGTACCCTGAGTACTGAGTAGCCTTTATTGTAGCCTGGGGGGGGGGGGGGGGGTGCATTGCATTGTGGCACTTGTTCCAGTGCCGGTACCTTCGGGGAAGACAGAAAAAAGGTTCCTCTCGTTGGTCTCCGTGTATGCTGCAAAAGATTGGTAGAAGTAATCCAACACCGGCAGGGATGGTAGCAATACAGATGTGGGATTCAGAGGCCAGCAAGAGAAGTGGTTTTAAGACATGGCCATGCTCAAAATAGGATATTTTTATAAGCATACTAAACTCTAATTGCGAGAGGTACATGCCTTATAGGAATAAAAGGGTAAGGAACAAGAATAAACTAATGTAGATAAATAAAAATGTAAAGGGAGCAATATAAATCACTAAAACAGGAGGGTAGCGAATGTATGAAATATTTTTTCCCTACTGTATTCACTGAGGAAAATAAACTGTCCGATGAAATGCAGAATGTAAAAGTAAATTCCCTATTAAAAGTGCCCTGTCTGGAGTGGCCTAGCCAGCATGGTGTAAGGAAGCAGCTATGCAGTGCTCCAGAGGAATCCTGAGAAAATCCTGAGTTCACCCAGTATTAGTTACACCATCAAACTCACAGCCTGTGCCATACAGCGTTTTGACTTGGGGAGAAGAAGAGAGAGGTCGGCAGTAGAGCTGCCCCGCCGGGGACGGTGCGCCGGTACAGTATACGGCGCTTGAGTGGGGAGCTGCGCTACGCTAGGCAGCACTATCCCTTACCTGGCCTGCACTATCCCTTACTTGGCCTGCTTGCCGTCCGGCGTCCCCGGGGACACTGTCAGTAAGCTGGTGGAGCGGTCTATGAAGAGGAGGGGACGGAGGTGGAGGCGGGGAAGACACGTGGCGGGCGCCAATTTGGATGAAGGAAAGCTTGGGTAGGCCCTGCTGATTCTCTGTAAATAGAGGGAAAAAGGACCACTCTGTGAAAAGCTTGATGAGGGGATACCTAGGACTCCCCCCTCCAGTAATAGAAGCTAATGTGCAAGTTACTGTGCCCTGGGAGAGATCTATTCTCCTAACTGCTGTGGGGAGTGTGCCCTGCCCAACTTACATCTGTTGTGCCCAAATCTCTCCTGGATAATATCTTATATCTAGTGGATCAATCCTGCTAAGCCTACAGTTATACTAGCCCAGGTTCTCCTGATTCCACCTGCTGCCGTCCAGCTATTTGCTTTCTATTGATACCATTCTGGGGACTATCCTGTGAAGATTGATTGCTGTGCTGGCAAAGCTTTTCTCATATTTTACTATTCCGCCTGCCGTGAGGTTCTTATATGGGCCGTAAAACTGCCACATCCGTTACTTCTCTTGTCGCGAAAGTGTTTATGGATGCCATGAGTCAAACAGATCAAGGAGACAGAGGGTCTCCTCCCTTAGAAACCTCAGCCAAGGCCTCTCAAATTATGAAAGTGATTGCCACGTGCCAAGCAGAATTGACGGCGAAAATTGATCATCTTCAGTCTGATCTCAGCTGTCTGCGGCATGACTTTGACAAAATATGTGGAATAACCACTGAGGTGGAACGCAGATTGAGTGATGTGGAAAATATAACCAGAGCGGGCGATACTGACTTTAGACAACTGCAGCAGCAGGTCAAGATGTTACAAGCCAGGGCTGAAGACATGGAAAACCGCAACCGACTAAATAATATTCTAAATAATATTCGTATACTGGGTCTGCCAGAGCGGGCTGAGGGATCCACACCAGAAATCTTTGCAGAACAACTGATTAGAGACACTCTACAGCTGATTACCCTATTCAATTGCTTCGTTATCGAAAGAGCACATAGGGTCCCTTCCAAACCTCTACCTGCAGGAGCCCCTGACAGACCGTTTATTATGAAGATCCTGAATTACAGAGACAGAGATGCCATACTGTTAGCTGCCCGACAGAAGGGTAACAATGCCTATGAAAATGTTCGGTTGTCCTTCTATCCGGACTTCACAGCAGAGGTCCAAAAGAAAAGGAAGAAATTCATTGAGGTCTGTGCACGATGTAGGGAGTGGAATATAAAATATGCAATTATATATCCCTCTTGATTGCAGGTGCAAGATGGTGACACTCAATAGTCCATTAACGCAGCCGGCACTACCGAGTGTGTATAACATCTAATCAACCCTTAAATGCACGAGAAAGCTGGGTACTTGCTTGCATCTATAGACGTGGAAAGCTTGTATACTAGAATCCTGCAGGAACTGTGTGTGCAGCGTATCCACGGTGCTCTGGAGGGAGTGAAGAGTATAAGGATTTCGGAACGCAAGCTCTGAGATTTATTTTCACACATAATGCATTCAGGTTTGGTAATAAGTGGTACCGTCAGCTTTCAGGAACTGCAATGGGGACCCCTGTCTAGTGCACCTTTGCCAATTTATTCCTAGCTGCTTTTGAAAAAAAAATTGTATTCACCATTGATAATCTGTTTGCCCAATACATTAGGTTATTTCTTAGCTACATCGATGATGTGTTCATGATTTGGACAAGGACAGAGGCGCAGTTTTGTGAATTTGTGGAGTTTTTGAATACTGCTAATGATATGAATATGAGATTTACTAGCCAGATTCATCATAGCGAATTAAACTTTTTTTTTTTTATCAAAAATAATTTTTATTGATTTTAAATAAAACTATCAATAAAATACACATTTGTACATAATAATCAAGATCCTGTCAGTCATTTACATGGACAGATGACATTACAGAGTAATACAGAGATTTTGTTAAATAACAAATTTAACTTTCACCCAACTCCCCCCCCCCCCCCTCCCTAGAGTTTGTCTTGCAGAGAGATGATTACACCACCTTTCTCTCACTGTATTTTATTAAACATTTCACAAAGGATGCCATATCCACCTAAGATAACAATAAGTTGAATTGAGGCAGGGTTAAGGCAGGGTTTCTCAACTCCGGTCCTCGGGACCCACCTACCAGTCATGTTTTCAGGATTTCCTTAGTATTGAGCAGGTGATATAATTAGTGTCAATGCATCAGGACTTACCACAGGTATTCATTCTGTGGGATAGTCTCAAATCCAGACTGGTAGGTGGGTCCCGAGGACCGGAGTTGAGAAACCCTGCATTAAGGACAGTTGTCCTCTCAAACAATCCCTAGTCAGTGCCAACGAAGCTAAGCTTCCAGATTCAATCCAGCCCTGCCATATTGACCAAAATTTGTTTGGGCATTTCCTTTTGACATATACCCCTCTTTCAAGATTGTCGGGAAGTAATAATTCAATAAAGAATTATTAATTATGGTCATAAAAATAATTAACCATAAACAAATTAAATTTATAAAATTTGTCATAAATTCTTAAAATCATGACCTGGGGAATTGTACACAACCTAATTGATACAATTCACATCTGAGTCCGACTATTTCCTCAGATAATAAGTTCTTTATGACGTTAATGATAAACATGTAGTTCTGCAGTATACAATAATACACAGGTTTATTGGTTACAAGGTTATAAACATATATAAGTAAATAAACACAATGATACATGCAAATTAATATATATATATAATATAAAGCATTACAAGCTTAAAGGGAGTCTTTCACCTAAAATGACCATTATACACCACAAACATGATGATATCCATTACATTCCCCATATTATAATCTTACCTTTCATATTGCTGTCCGTCGCCTATTCTCTCTTAAAAACACTTTTATTCCATATGCTAATCAGGTTCTGAAGGTGCCCAGGGGCGGCGTTTATGCGGCCGGTGCCCAGGCTCCACGGCGCTGTTCAAATCAAACCCCTCCCCTTTCACCCCTCTGGCCCGCCCTCGGTTCTTGAGATACCATCCTCCAGTCAATGACAAATCCGGCGCCTGCGCACTCCATTACCCACTAGGGCAGAGGCAGCAGAGCGTTTAATCCGCATGCGCCGGCCCGATCTAGCCGGCGGAAGTAAACTGCCAAAATATCGGGATGTACGGGCTGGCGCATGCGCATTAAACGCTCTGCTGCCTCTGCCCTAGTGGGTAATGGAGTGCGCAGGCGCAGGATCTGTCATTGACTGGAGGATGGTATCTCAAGAACCGAGGGCGGGCCAGAGGGGTGAAAGGGGAGGGGTTTGATTTGAACAGCGCCGTGGAGCCTGGGCACCGGCCGCATAAACGCCGCCCCTGGGCACCTTCAGAACCTGATTAGCATATGGAATAAAAGTGTTTTTAAGAGAGAATAGGCGACGGACAGCAATATGAAAGGTAAGATTATAATATGGGGAATGTAATGGATATCATCATGTTTGTGGTGTATAATGGTCATTTTAGGTGAAAGACTCCCTTTAACAATACATGTGAGTGGAAATAACTTGTCACATTATAACCAAGCTATTAGGTTAGGATATCAAAATAGGAACATAATTTATATACATCACTTCTGTTCAGAGGAAACCTCATAACATCAGGATGGGCATGTCTATATAGAATGCTAAATACATTCCGCCCCCTTCTAACCAACTACAACATCACATGACTCCCAGAATGGGCAAATCCATTCAAGGCTATAGCTTAGAAGAGATAACTGTATCCTTCCGCCCCATCCTGGACTATTTTCACACATATAACTTTGTTAAGACTATTAAGACAAATAACAGGGATCTAGGATCTTTGCTAGACCATATCTTAAATTGGAAGGACTTGAAATAAGTCTTTCCTGTGGGAACCCATCACTTAGCTTGGCGAAGAATGTTCTATCAATATATATATATATATATATATATATATATATCAAAGCAATCATTTAATGCTTTGCTAGATTATGAGTCTTGATTCTTCTGCAGGTAGAATGAAGCCTCACAATATCCTAAGACTACATCACAATATGGAGATGAACAATTAATTTATTTATTTATTTATTCGCCAATCTAGATGGTATAATTTCACCCACACTATCAAATTAGTCTTAATAAAATGAAATATCATTTTCTGTCTCTTACCAAGTTCTAGTAGGAATCTCACTTCTGCTTCTAGGAAAGCTGGGTGGTCCATCATAGCGCATCTCACCGCCATGGTTTCATCTTGATGGCCCCCTCTAGAGAGCTCAACTTATCCTTTCTTTTTTGTGTGGTTTATGACCCCAAACTTATCAGTTAGATACACCTTCCTAGTTTGGAACTTTCCAATCATTGTCGGATGGGCGTGACCATTGATAAAAAATGTATCATCATAACCTTACCCAGAATGCAGTTTTGCTACTGTTGTAATGTCACCTACTCATACCTAGGTGGCACTGCTGTATAAGCTATTTGCATCATAGTATAAAGGGTTAACTTATGTAAGTCTGAATAAAACGTATTTTATACATTTGACCTTAGAAGCTTTAATTCAAAGCTATAGGGATTAATTCTGACACTTGTAGTAATTAGAGACAGTCTCTCTGAATGTTTCTCACACTGTTGATTTATGGACCATAATGATATGAATGGCCTTGTTTTCTCACAGAGATCTCAGTACCTCCTGTCATACCAAAGATGTGATTCATTGTTACAAAACACACATCTTTACAGACACTCTTTTAGAGACGAATATTCTCCTAATGAGAAATATATATAATATACTGGATACATGTTGTCTTCATAACATATAACAATATAATATAAAGTAATATATATATACAGTACAGACCAAAAGTTTGGACACACCTTCTCATTCAAAGAGTTTTCTTTATTTTCATGACTATGAAAATTGTAGATTCACACTGAAGGCATCAAAACTATGAATTAACACATGTGGAATTATATACATAACAAAAAAGTGTGGAACAACTGAAAATATGTCATATTCTAGGTTCTTAAAAGTAGCCACCTTTTGCTTTGATTACTGCTTTGCACACTCTTGGCATTCTCTTGATGAGCTTCAAGAGGTAGTCACCTGAAATGGTTTTCACTTCACAGGTGTGCCCTGTCAGGTTTAATAAGTGGTATTTCTTGCCTTATAAATGGGGTTGGGACCATCAGTTGCGTTGTGGAGAAGTCAGGTGGATACAGTCTGTAGATAGACTGTTAGAATTTGTATTATGGCAAGAAAAAAGCAGCTAAGTGAAGAAAAACGATCGTCTGCGTATAACGAGACTCTTTCAGCCCAGGGCCCTATTGGAAATCCCTTCCAATCTGAGGAGGTACGTAAAAGACAAGCTAGGGGCTCAATTGCTATTGCAAATAATAGGGGAGATAAGGGGCAACCCTGCCGTGTGCCCCTATGCAATGGAAATTGATTGGAAAGAATCCTGTTTGCCCTAATCCTTGCTAGCGGGGAGTTATACAGTAATTTGACCCAAGAAACAAATTCCAGGCCCATGACCTCCAAAACTTCCCATAGGTATTCCCATTCTATGCTGTCAAAAGCCTTGGTCGAATTGAACTTTTTGGATGTAAAAAGTAGGTGTGAAAGATGGCGACGTTTGTACGACCATCCTTAGAAAACCCACCTCCACGAATTCCTTGCTGAGGTATGATAGTTTCCATCCTCCCCATGTTAAAAAGGCAGTCCCCTATGGGCAATTCCTCCGTTTGAGGAGGATTGTCTCAGACAATAATGAGTTCATGGAGCAGTGTAGAGACCTCAAGTCTCGGTTCTTGCGGAGGGGTTACCCTGAGGGTGTCATCGATGCAGCTTATCAAAGGGTTTGTGGATTGAAGCAAGGTGAATGCAGCAAGAAGAACAAGAAAAATGGAAAAATTTGAATGAGCAGGAATGTCCTCGGGCTGTATTCACATTTGACTATACACCTATGGCTCCCCATATTAGGAGAGTCATCCTGAATAACTGGCAGATGCTAGTGCAGGATGAATCTCTTAAAGCTAAAACTGTGATTAATTCCATCATAAGTTTTAGGAGAAGTGGTACCATAGGCGATGCCATTGTTAGACGTAATCTCCAAACAGGAAGTCGATTGGTTAGGAAAATGTGTCCCTAATGGCAATTTTGCATGTGGTAAATGCCTTATGTGCAGGTTTATGTACAAATCCAAGTATCTTAGAAAAGGGGGAGTTGAACATCCAGTTAAAAGCTTCATATCATGCAAAACGCAGTATGTGGTGTATGCCATTTTTTGCCATTGTGGAAAATTCTACATAGGCAAAACTTTTAGACTCCTAGACATTAGATTTAGGGAACACAAAAAGTCTATAGGATTGGGAGCTACACGTTTGATTCATCACGTACATGCAGAGCATGGAGGTAATAAACATGCTCTGATATGTACAGGATTGGAGGTGGTCCGCATGCCTGCAAGAGGAGGAGATAGGAAGCGTCTCCTCCTGCAGAGAGAAGCGACGTGGATTATCAAAACCAATGCTACGGGTCCGTTCGGATCTAATGATAAGAACGATCTTGCTGTCTTTGTGTAAATTGCTTTTATGGGTTAGATTGGTTTGATACACAATTCACTGCAAACAATGCACCAAAATGATACGCAACTGACAATACTAGCCAATTCCTCAGGCCGATGTTAAAGGCTGAGAACTTTGCCAATATCTTCCAGTCAGGAACATATCGGAGCCCCTCGTGCACCACGTCACGGTCTCTCAGCACGCATGGGGTCCTACCACTAACCTGCCCGTGGTGTGTGAACAGGGTCTGAACAGTGCTAGAAACCAACTCACAGCCAGGCTCTCCCATGCCTCCATAGTGGTATCACCAATGCACTGTGAGGTAGGATAAAGCTGTCACCCGCACCCACAACAGACCATGCGACACAGAAGCTGCCAGGTGCAAAAGAATGTTACCAACAAAATAAAGTGGCACATTCCATACACATAAAGACAAAAACTCACTGAAAAAAGTGGCCTAAATGGGTGGAAATGCTCCAAACCCAGACACTGCGGCGTATCTATAACCGGGGGAGAAATTCCTCTGCATGCGGTCTGCAGATAACGGCAATCCCCAGCAAAAAATGCGTACAATGGAGGATGTCGGGGCGGACCGCATGCGCCACAAGAACATCTTACACAAAATGATACATTGTGCAGATGAAAAAATATATATACACGAATCACTGCAAAAGATGCACCAAAATGATACGCAACTGACAATACTAGCTAATTCCTCAGGCCGATGTTAAAAGCTGAGAACTTGAGGAATTAGTTAGTATTGTCAGTTGCGTATCATTTTGGTGCATTTTTTGCAGTGAATTGTGTATGTACAGTATATATTTTTTTTATCTGCACAATGGATCATTTTGTGTAAGATCTCCTTGTGGTGCATGCGGTCCGCCCCGGCATCCTCCATTGTAAAATAAAACATGTGATGCAACAGCTCACTGCAAACCAAATAAAGTACAAAATAGCATAGTAATGGCATGTACTATGCTAATAAGTTAGAGATGCTTGGTAAATCATTTTGTACAAAATTATTTGAGCCCGTCTGCCGCACGTCAAGGCGATCTCTGTAAGACGGGTTCCTAACACTAAATACTACCTGTTATGTGCCATGACGGCTACCATACACTTCAGGGAGTGTAGGTTCCACATGCATGCTGGGCCTGCTTTAATTTCCGTCATTTTTGGTGCCAAAATGGCCCCCATTAATATCCAAGGAATGCAGATACCAAAATGCATGCCGGGCCCACTCCACACTGGCATTTTGGTACCTGCATTCCTTGGATATTAATAGGGGCCATTTTGGCACCAAAAATGATGGAAATTAAAGCAGGCCCAGCATGCATGTGGAACCTACACTCCCTAAACTGTATGGTAGCCGTCATGGCACATAACAGGTAGTATTTAGTGTTAGGAACCCGTCTTACAGAGATCGCTTTGACGTGCGGCAGACGGGCTCAAATATTTTTGTACAAAATGATTTGCCAAGCATCTCTAACTTATTAGCATAGTACATGCAATTACTATGCTATTTTGTACTTTATTTGGTTTGCAGAGAGCTGTTGCATCACATGTTTTATTTTACAGTCTTGTTCTCAGCCATAGCAACGTGCCCCTGCGCTTTGGGATGTGCTGACTGACCCCCCCCCCCTTTTTTTCTTGGCATCCTCCATTGTACGCATTTTTTGCTGGGAATTGCCGTTGTCTGCGGACCGCATGCGGAGGAATTGCTCCCCCGGTTATAGACACGCTACAGTGTCTGGGTTTGGAGAATTTCCACCCATTTTCAGTGAGTTTTTGTCCTTAGATTGGTTTGATACATGATTTGTCTGAAGATATGCATTAGTTTTTAATTGTATCATTAATTGTTCACCTGTATATGGTCATGTGACTGGAGAGGAGGGGGGTGAGGTATATCTCACGCCCCGACCGGATCATTGTAGGCTTGACAAAGCAAAAGGTGCGTGAAACGGCTGTTGGCTGACCTCTTTGTGCAGTGCCTGTGTCCGCCCTATTTTAAATGTAGAATAAAGCAGCGGAGAAGATAAAATGGTGATTGCCGCTACTTATTTCTCTAACTTTGAAGTTAAGATGGTGACACTGTCTGTTTCTTCGAAACCACGGAAGCAGCAGCAGATTGGATTGACAGGCGTCTGGATGTGAGACCTTGTCGCAGACGAGCTATCGGTTGTGGTGTAAATATGAAAGACTTTCTTGAACTGTTGTCTCTTCTTCCTTAAAGGGGTTATCCGAGTTATTTTTTTGTTCTTTCTATGTCCCTAACTGGGCAAATGTAACAACTTTCCAATTCACTCACTTTATCTCCGGTGGCTGGTTTCTCAGATTTCACTGAGGGTCACATGACCTGTGATGTCAGCTTCTCTCCCTGCTCTGATAAAGGTCGTTTACAAGCCTGTAAACGAGACGTCACTGTGCTGGCCACGCCCCCCTTCACTGCCGTCTACTCTCTGCTAGGATTCTTAACCCCGTCAGCTGCACAGCTCTGCAGGCAGGGAGACAATGCTGGGCACTGGAGCTGACATACTAGAGAGAGCATTACACAAGAAGGTAGGGGGGAGATCCTGTCTGTATTAGCAGTGTCATTATACAGCTGGGACATGTAGTTCTACACATGCAATATGCTGCAGAGTCTCCCAGCACTCAGGGCAGCTCTTGTATTCACTCCCTTGGCAGTGTCATTATACAGCTGGGACTTGTAGTCCTACACATACAACATGCTGCAGAGTCTCCCAGCAGGCAGACCTGTCACTCAGGGCAGCTCTTGTATCTACTCCCTTAGCAGAGCAGGGGGAGGGGCAGAGATTGTTGTTATTGCATGTAAACAAAGGGCCAGAAGAGAACCAGGGAAATGAGGGGGGAAAAAAAATATATTTTTTGGCATAAAACTTGCTTAGCTCAGTTATATATCAGATTTTCAGTGCTATATTATTTTTATTTCATAACTCGTACAACCCCTTTAAGTGCAGTTCCTATTTTCTGTTCCTCTTTATTATTGGAGTCGGAATCCACAGCTGAAACTCCAAAAAATTAGAATATTGTGCAACGTTCATTTATTTCAGTAATGTAATTTAAAAGGTGAAACTAATATATGAGATAGGCCTCATGCACACGACCGTTGTGTTTCGTTCCACAAAATGGGGTTCTGTTGTTCCGTTTTTGTTTCTGTGCGTCTTCCTTTATTTTTGGAGGACCACCAGACATAAAGGAATGTACAAGAAAGTCTAAGACAGGTTTGCCATGCAAATTATAGGAATAAAACAGACGCACGGACGCGGAGGACAATCTTGTGTGCCTCTGCGTTTTTTAGAGGTCCCATTGACTTGAATGGGTCCGCAAACCGTTTTGCGCGGAAATAATAGGACAGGTTATATATTTTTTGACGGATCACGGACGCGGATGGCAAACGGTGCACTATCCGCATTTTCAACGGCTCCATAGAAATGAATGGGTCCGCACCTGAAACGCTAAAATCAGTGGAACGGACGCGGAAGCAAACAACGGTCGTGTGCATGAGGCCATAGACTCATTACAGGCAAAGCGAGATAATTCAAGACTTTATTTGTTATAATTTGGATGATTATGGCGCACAGCTTATGAAACCCCAAAGTCACAATCTCAGGTCCCCTTTGCTCAGGGGGTACGGAATAATTAGCTGATTAGAGTGTGACACTTTGAGCCTAGAATATTAAACTTTTTCACAATATTCTAATTTTAAGTTGCATTACTGAAATAAATGAACTTTTGCACAAATTTTTTGAGTAATATGATTGTTGGGTGACAGTGTTCTGATATGTATGCACTGTTTGTTGAGGAATTGTTCTTTTTATCTTTCTAAATGCCCTGCCTGTATGGTGTAAATATGCACCTAATTTGGCCCGGGGTAGTATTATACCCAGGTTGTTTCGGTTACGGGTTAAGGCTCAACCATGTTGGGACGGATTGGGCGAGGAGGGAAGGGATGGGTTTTAGTTCTGTGGCTGTTTATGTCAGTGTGTGTGGCTGTGAATGTCTGCTCCTTCACGGGACCTGGAGACTTGATTATGTTTTTTTGGTGGGTACCGTATTTGGCATCAGTTAAGCTGATATGTTAGGGGTCTCAATAATCAGATTAAACGTTCACTGGTCTTCAACTACTTAAAAAGCTATAATCCCAATATAATTATATTACAGGAAACGCACCTCCGGGGCCAGAAGGTCTTGGCTCTTAAACGCCCCTGGGTGGGATCCGCATATCATGCAGTATATTGCAGTTATGCAAGAGGAGTTTCTATTCTAATTGCCAAAAACCTTCCTTTTCAGGTTATTTCAGTTCAATTAGATGTCTCTGGAAGATATGTGATTTTACATGCCAGTATTAGAGGGATGCAGTATCTGGTTATAGGCCTCTATATACCATCCCCATTCTGTAGGGAAATTCTTGATTCTATTATGAGCAAAGTCGCAATGTTCCCAGCAACTCCCTTTATCATTATGGGCGATTACAATGCCACTTTAGAACCACTAAGAGACGGGTTGTTTCCCCAGGCTTCTCATAATAAGTCTCTTTTACATTGGGTGGAAGCTCATGGTCTAATAGAGGTATGGCATCATCTTCATCCTACCGATACACAATTCTCATGCTACTCATCTTCCACGGGTTCTTTGTCCCGTATAGAATTAGCCTTTGTCTGTAGGGATTTACTACCCTATATCAGAACTAGTGATTATCTACCTAGGGGTATTTCGGATCATGCCCCCCTTCTCCTGATTTTATCCCAGCCATTGGACCCCTCTGATAGGTGGTGGCGCTTGAACCCAATGTGGCTTGATGTTCTACCAGTGGAGAGTGGCTGTCATGAAGCTATAGAACACTACTGGAAAGAGAATGAGGAGGGGTCTTTGAACCCTCTGCTAGAATGGGATGCCTTTAAGTCAGTGATGAGGGGGGCGTTAATCCATGCAATAGCATCATATAGCAAGGAACTATGCATAAAACGGAATAAGTTAGGGACAGCAGTGTTTGACAGGGAGCGAGAGTTTTCAAAGGACCCGAGTAGTGAGAAGCAGAGTGATTGGCTTGAAGCACAACTCCTATTCTGCCTACTTCTTACTGACTATACGCGAAAGAAACTCCAGGCTCAGATGCAAGCTGTTTTTTCAGATGGGGATAAGAATGGTAGGGCTTTAGCGTACTTGGCTGGGATTAAATTCCTACACTTGCATGCGAAGATAAGGGGGCCTTGGCGGCACACATCACGGACTCTGAGCTCTAAATAGCTATTGGATCCTTATCAGCGAGGAAGGCTCCGGGACCAAGCGGCTTTTCGGCTGAATGGTACAAGTTATTCTCTAAAGAGCACAGAACCAGACTTCAGAAGCTTTTTGATTATGCGTTTGAGCAAGGCTTCCTACCTGATTCTTTTTCAGAGGCGACAATTGTGGTGATCAACAAACCGGGAAGACCTCCGGACCAATGTAGCTCCTACCAACCTATCTCGCTCCTGAATCTTGATGTTAAGAGTCTTGCAAAAATACTGGCGATGCGACTGAGGGAGGTAATCCTTTCCTTAGTGGGGTGGACCAGTCGGGTTTCATGCCGGGGAAAACTACTGTTATAAACTTGAGACGTTTACACACTAATCTACAGGTTAGTCACAATAATCAGGGTATGAGGGTCCTGGCCTCATTAGATAATGAGAAAGCTTTCGACTCAGTGGAATGGGAGTTTAGAAACGGATGGGTTTTCCTAGGAAATTTTTGCACTGGTTACAGTTGCTCTATAGGTCCACCACAGCGAGGGTCGAAGTAAATGGGTATGTTTTGGATTCCTTCCCTCTGGGAAGGGGCACCAGGCAAGGCTGCCCCCTCTCCCCCTTGCTGTTTGCATTGATAATAGAGCCCTTATCCATACACATTTCTTCCAACTCATATATAGAAGGCTGGGAAGTGGCTGGCATCACAGAGAAACTTTCTTTATATGCAGACGACATGTTGGTGTACCCAAGCAATTCCTTAGATTCACTCTTAGACACTGTAGACAAATTTGGTAGTTTCTTGGGTCTCCGGGTGAACTGGACCAAGTCGAGTCTTTGCTTAATCGATGATTTTGATCCAGTTCACATTTCACAGCAATCCAAACTCCAAGTAGGAGAGTAGTTTAAATATTTAGGGATCGATATCCACAGGCAGGTTGCAAAATTCTACCAACTTAATGTCATTCCCAACCTGCAATATATCGCTAAGAAAATAGAAGCGTGGGGGAACTTGCCATTAACTTTCATAGGTCGTTATAATGTTATAAAAATTGTTCTCCTGCCTAAACTATTATATCTTTATAGAGCAGCTCCTGTAGCGCCACCTAAGAAACATTTTGTTTGCATGGACAGAGTGTTCACTCTCTTTTTGTGGCTTAAGTCATGTCCCAGAATAGCGAGACAGACCCTTCAGGCACCTTATACACCTTCAGGCCTAGCGCTGCCTAACCGCTCTATGTACTATGCGGCTGTACAGCTGAGCTACGTGGCGTGCTGGATTAGAGCTGGTGCGAGTATTACAGGAGTGATGTTGAAAGCTGCTTTAGTGGGTTCTTATGAGGCCATTATGAACTTAGAATATAGGAAGGGGGCCGGCTTTACAAAATACTATACCCTGATGATGGCTGCTACGGTGGCAATTTGGGTTAAATGGGTGAATGTGTATATAGTTAAAGAGAATGGGGAGAGCTGTGAGCTATGGAGAAATAGGGATTTGACAGAATTGTTTTTACTGGCAGATTTTGAATTTTGGCCCAAGAGGGGCCTTTGATACCTTACACAACTTTACGACAGGGGTCTATTCAGGTCCTTTACCAGTCTGAAACAGGAATTTTAATTGCCCCAATACTGCTTATATACAGTGCTGCCCATAATTATTCATACCCCAGGCAAATTTTGACTTAGTTACTTTTATTCAACCAGCAAGTAATTTTTTGACGGGAAATGACTTAGGTGTCTCCCAAAAGATAATAAGACGATGTACAAGAGGCATTATTGTGGGAAAAAAACATTTCTCCGTTTTTATTTACATTTGAGCAAAAAATGTCCAGTCCAAAATCATTCATACCTCTCTCAATAATCAATAGAAAAGCCTTTATTGGCTATTACAGCAAACACTTCCTATAATTGCAGACCAGCTTTTTGCATGTCTCCACAGGTATTTTTGCCCATTCATCTTTAGCAATGAGCTCCAAATCTTTCAGGTTGGAGGGTCTTCTTGCCATCACCCTGATCTTTAGCTCCCTCCACAGATTCTTAATTGGATTCCAGTCTGGACTCTGGCTGGGCCACTCCAAAACGTTAATGTTGTTGTCTGCTAACCATTTCTTCACCACTTTTGCTGTGTGTTTTGGGTCATTGTCATGCTGAAATGTCCACTGGTGCCCAAGGCCAAGTTTCTCTGCAGACTGCCTGATGTTGTCGTTGAGAATCCTCATGTATTGCTCTTTTTTTCATGGTGCCGTTTACTGTGATTAGGTTCCCTGGTCCACTGGCTGAACCCCCCCCCCCCCCCCCCCCATGTTTGACAGTGGGGATGGTGTTCTTTGAGTTGAAGGCTTCTCCTTTTTTTTTTTTTATAAATTCTTTATTTAAGTTTTCATTTTCATTTTCATTTCCAAGTACCAAGGATCAGTGCAGTCATAAAACAGAGAGTGAACTGAGATCACAGAGTAGAATGAAAATATAACAAATGACAACTGATAAGCAAAGAGGCAGAGTACCCGATGGGTTACTACGCCGGCATATGTGGAAAAATTTGAAAAAACTGGGTCACCGACAGACAAATAATGTAAATGAGAAAAAAGAAAGGATGAAATAAGTAAAGAAAAGGGAAAGGGGAGGGGGAAGGGAAGAGGGAACGGAAAGGCAACAACAGACCTCACTCTCACGGCTGTGCTAGAAGTGTTCTGCATTCTGCGGAATCATAGAACTCCAACCAATGGCTCCAAGTTTTAGTAAACCTCTTCTCAGTGCGCCTTAATGTAGAGGTGAGATCTTCCATTCTCATGGTCTCCTGGATTTTGTTGATCCACATGGAAACAGAGGGAACAGTTGGTTGCCTCCAGAGAGACGGGATACAAGCTCTTGCAGCGTTCACCAAATGTCTAACCACCGACCTTTTGTAGGAGGAGAGAGGAATCTCGCACTGATGGAGTAGGAAGAACCCCGGAGTCTTAGGGAGAGTATGTGAGGTGAATTTAGATGTAATTGACCACACCGAGTCCCAAAAACCCGAAAGACAAGGACAGCTCCAGAATGTGTGTAGGATAGTGCCTCTCTCCGAGCCACAGCGCCAACATAAAGGCGAGGTATGCGGAAAAATTGAGTGAAGTCTAGTAGGGACCCTATACCAACGGGACATCAGTTTGAAACCAGCTTCCTGGACATTGCTGGCAATAGATGTTTTGTGAACGCATGTGTACAATCTTAGTCTCTGTTCCGATGAAAGTGTGGAATCTATATCCGCTTCCCATTGAGAGATAAAGTTAGGAGGGGGTTGATTGGTCGGATTGAGTAGTAGGTTGTACATTCGAGAAAGGGTGTGGCGCGACACGCCTGATTGGTCACATAGAAACTCAAAGTCAGTCTTTTCACAGACATAGGACTCTGCTGGAAGGAGAGTAGCCATGAAATGTTTAAGTTGACGAGACTGCCAGGGGTTAATGGCAGGGATACCCGACATCTCCGAGACTTGTTGGGGGGAAAGCCACAAATTCGAGGCGATCAAATGATGGGCCCTGAATTTGTTGCAGTTCACCAAAGCTCGAAAGGGACCGTGTTCCATCCCAGGGGGGAATTGTGGATTACCCAAAAGAGGGAACATAGGAGAGGGGGAAGGAGAGATGTTGGGGTGATTCTGAATGGAGGAGAAGACCTTCAGGGAGGGGCCTATGGTTGGGTGTAAACGAGCATCAAGCGGTATGTGGGTGTCCAACCATGGAGTAGCCGGCAAAGGAGTAGACAGAAAAGACTGTTCGACCGAGATCCATTGTTTATAGGCTCTGTGTCGACACCAGTCTACAATTCTGAGGAGATGAGATGCTCTGTGGTATGAAATAAAGTCTGGTAGCCCTAGTCCACCTTCTAATTTAGGCCGAAAAAGTGTCGATCTAGCTATTCTGGACGGTTTGCCGGCCCAGATAAATTGAGACAATATCTTCAAGAGATTGTGAAAAAAGAGTCTAGGAATATGGACCGGAAGGGCTTGAAAGAAGTAAAGGATTTTTGGTAATATGTTCATTTTAAATATAGAAATCCTACCAAACCATGAAAACGTGTTTTTATGCCACCTATCTAGGTCAGACTTTATGGCCTGGAGAAGAGGCGGGTAGTTAACCTGGTAAAGGTCAGAGAGTGTGGGGGTCAAGAATATTCCAAGGTACTTTAGAGACGAGCGTGCCCATTTAAAGGGGAAGTTCTCGGAAACCGACGTGACCGTGGCAGACGGGAGATTAATGTTTAAGGCTTCAGATTTCTGATAATTAATCTTAAAGTTTGAAAGGTGGGCGTATATTTTGAGCTCCCTCATCAGGTTTGGGATGGTAACCCTCGGGTTGGTGAGGAAAAATAGGAGATCATCAGTGTAGGCTGCGACTTTATGTGAGGTCCCAAGTATCTGTAAACCAGCAATATCTGGGTTCCCCCTAATGTGACATAGAAGCGGTTCTAGGCATAGAACAAATATTAGAGGGGAAAGGGGGCAACCCTGTCTCGTTCCATTGCGGATGGACAGGGGCGAGGAAAATTGGCCATTCACTTTGACAACTGCCGTGGGGTTGGAGTAAAGATTAATAATTCTAGACATCATCTTCTCGCCTAGTCCAATATGACGAAGGGTTGCAAACATGAATTTCCAATTAACCCTGTCAAATGCCTTTTCGGCATCAGTTGACAGGATTAATGTCGGGGTCTTAGAAGTAACAGCCTGGTAAATCATGTTTATTGCTCTCGTCGTATTGTCCCGGGCCTCTCTCAAGGGTAAAAACCCAGTTTGGTCTAGATGGACTAATTTTTGGAGATGAGGCAGGAGGCGTGAAGCAAGTATTTTCGAGAACAATTTTAGGTCCACATTAATTAGAGAGATGGGACGGTAGCTGTGGTATTGTGTCGGGTCCTTCCCTTCCTTGGGGACGACTGTAATGTGTGCTCTAAGGGTATCATTAGGGAGAGAACGGGTCGTATCAAATGAGTTAAAGGCAGCTAAAAAATGAGTGGATAAAACGTCCCCAAATTGTTTATAGTAGGGTAGCGTGAGTCCATCTGGACCAGGAGCCTTCCCCGTTTGGGAATCTTTAATAGCAGCCTGTAACTCAGTCAATGATATGGGAGACTCTAGTGTCGAAATGGCCTCCGGGGGGAGAGAAGCAAGGCCCGCAGACTCAAGGTAAGTCCTCAATGAGGGCATTGTTTCGTGGACGGTAGACTGATGGGGGTCCTCCAAGTTATACAATGTGTGATAGTAAGATCTAGATGCTTCTGTTATTTCCCGTGGTAGGGAGACCTTAGAGCCAGATGGAGTAGACACATGTGGAACGTAAGAGCAAAGCCTAGTTTTCCGCAGAGCCCGGGCTAGGGTTCTACCCGGTTTATTCCCATGTTTGTAATAGTGTCTACGGCATTTGACTAAGGTCGCTTTTGCTCTTGAGAGGCAAAGAGAACGAACCTGGTCTCGGAGTTGTGTGAGCTCAGCTCCCAACTGCAAGTCCAGGGTCTGTTTGTGCTGTTGCTCTAACACGTGGATGCGTAAAAAAAGGGAAGTTATTTTTGCCGCTCTTTTCTTTTTCAACTGGGAACCTAGTTTTATAAAGGAGCCTCGAATAAAGCATTTGTGGGCCTCCCAAATAGTAAGGGGATCACTCTCTGGAGCCACGTTAGTCTCGAAGTATTCAGCTAGGTCCTTCCGTATTTCAGAAGAGACCTGTAAGTCTTGTAGAAGTGAGTCATTTAATTGCCAATGCCAGGCCCTGGCTTGGTGGGATGGAAAAGAAAGCGATATGGAGATCAGAGCATGATCAGAAAAGGTTATTGTGTCGATCTCCGCCCTAGTGAGAAGGTCTAGTCTAGCATGGTTCAGAAGGAAATAATCCAACCTGGAGTAGGAATTGTGAGGGTGGGAAAAGAATGTATAGTCTCGGGATGACGGGTATAAAATGCGCCATGGGTCTGTAAGTTGCTGGGAGAAGAGGAGCTCTTTAAGCTTGGAAGTGGTGGAGTGGGGATAAGAAACTTGACCCTTGGAGGAGTCCAGGCGAGGATCTAATACGATGTTATGGTCACCTCCGAGAATCAAGAGGCCCTCGGTGAAATCCTCCAAGGCTCTAAGGGTCCTAGTCAAGAAACTAACCTGTCCTGTGTTAGGGGCGTAAACAGACGCCAATGTAACTAAAGTACCAGCTAACCTTCCCTTTACAAACAGGTACCTACCAGCTCCATCAGTGCGAGAATCAATCAGGTCCCATGAGATTGCGTTGGAGATAAGGATTGAGACTCCTTTCGTCTTAGAGTCAGGGTCCGAACTGTGGTAAACATGAGGGAAACGTCTATCGAAGAGCCTTGGAGTAGAAGAGGAGCGGAAATGAGTTTCCTGGATAAACGCCACATGAGCTCTTTTTCTCCAAAGGAGACGCAGGAGAGAAGATCTCTTTTCCGGCAGGTTCAAACCCTGTACATTAAGGGAGACTAATAAAATATCAGACATATTGAATAACAAGTCATACAGAGCAAAATGAACACAATACTTTCGTGAGAGAGAAGTGAGCTGTCAAGGGAAGGGGAGGGAAAGAGGGACTAGGGAAGGGAAAGATAAAAGGGAGAGAGAAGTGGAGAGAAAGAATGGACGGGTTCTAGCTATAAGCAGAAGCAGCTGCTATAATAAAAGTAACTGTGAGAGGCCTATCCAAAAAAAAATATTAAGGAAAGGACCCACAGTGCCCTAGTCGGGGAAGTAGAACGGATGGCGCTTAGGGGAAAGATGAAACCTAATCACAAGGAGAACGCCTAGTGACCTAAACATGAGGTGGAACATGTTGCATCTGGGAAACCCCTTCCTAAAATGTAGAGTGGCATGGACAGGGAAAAGGGGAGAGGATAGATGTGAGATATTACACCTAAAAGACAGGTAAGATGAAGGGAGCACAGGAGGGTAACATAGAGGCTAAACGAAAACCAAAGTCGCAAGACTGTAAACAACATCAGGAGTTGAAGGGACGCGGATTGGAGATCATCATAGTCCCTGTCAGGAGTCCAGGTAGGAAAAGTTGATGGAAAGGCCCAGGAACAGAGACATGAAGAACTGCCCAGCGAAGACCCTTTCAACAATGCAGGCGGAAAGTCTCAGTAGTAGGGATCAAAATGGTGGATCAGCGGGGAGACGGTGGAAGGCGCCGTGGAGGCTGGTAGCGGGGCCTGGAAAGGTGGCCGCGGAATGAGCCGGAACGGCCAGGAGATATGCGTCTCGAGAGAGAGGAGATGCTGATCTTCTTGGGAAATCCGGACCTTGAGGCAAATCCTGCAAAAATGAGGGTAATGTCCAATCCGGAACTGTGAATGGACGGATGTCAAGGAATCTGAATAAAACCTGAAGGTCAGCCGGAGAGCGGACTTGCATAGATTGGCCGTCGGGGTATCTGACAATGATGTGAAACGGGTGACCCCAGCGGTACGATGCTCCTGCTTCTTTGATTGCTTCTACAGAGGTCTCACCATTCTCCGCATAGATAGGGTTAGGCGAGAAACATCAGGCAATACAGTAATCGGAATGTCTTTATAGAAAAGATCCTTCTTTTCCCAGGCTTTGCGCAGGATACGCTCCTTTACAACGTAAAAGTGAACCCGGCAGATGACATCACGTGGCCTATCCATGTCACGATTTCTGGGTCCAGCGGTTCTGTGAACCCTGTCAAGCTCGATCGTAGTTTGAGGAGGATCGTCCAGGATCGAATTAAAAATGTCGACCACAACGGAGTGCAGCTGATCGTTGGGGACCGATTCTGGGATGTTGCGGATCTTAAGGTTGTTCCGACGGCCCCTATTCTCCACGTCGTCAAGATGTAACGAAAAGTCCTGCAATTGAGAGGTATGTGCAGACATGGCCGCAGAGTGAGAATGAACCACAGCGGCTGTAGCTGCATGTTCGTGTTCTAGTGAGGATAGACGGTCGTCCAATTGTTGAACCTCCGTACGGACTGCCTGCAGGGCCTGGGCTTGCTTGGCCTCAATGCGAGACACTTGAACCTCCAGGTCAGATTTCGTGGGTAACGCCCGCACCATCTCCCAAAGTTCTGCCAGCGTGCGGTCGATGGAGGAAGGGGGTGGGGGGAACCCCTGAGACTCCTCTGGATGCTGTGACAGCGATGAGAAGATAGCAGGTATATCTTGACTGGGAGATTGGGTAGCAGGGACAGGTAACATGTGGCCCTGAGTGAGGTTAGGATTCCTCAGAGATGGCGGCAACACCCCAGTGGCACCCCTGGAGGGGCTAGCGATAGGAGTGCTGGTGTGTGCACTGTACTGCTCAGGGGTTTGTGTAGACCCGTTTGCTGAAACGGTCGCCTGGTGAGGAGAATAGGCACGGGCATGCAGGCCCCCGTCTTTAGCAGGCCCTGATCTAGCCTGAGTGGCGGTACCTGGAGGATCCGGCTGATTCAAAGCTGGGTGGCGCAGAGAAGGATCCGGTCGGGTGTCTCGCAGGGAGGCCGGAGCTGAGTGAGTAGGATTCTGTTCACTCAAGCGGTGTTCTCGTGGGAGAGGGAGCTCCGGTGCTTGTGTAGGTGAAAACGGCTGTGCCGCTGGCCGCAGCGAGGAAGAAGCGGCCGCCATTACAGGAGACTCCCAGCCTCCTTGCTGGTTAGATCGGAGGAACCGGCCAATGGATTGTGCAGGGGGGACCGCAGGTTGACTCCTCGATCTTCTCCCCTTAGTCATGGCCAGAAAAGACAGCTAGGAAGGCGATCCGTGCTAGTTCTCCTGAGGCAGGTCACGGAGCTCTCCCTACATGCGTCCTCACGCCGCCATGCCGAAGCCACGCCCCCCTAAACTCGGCTTCTCCTTTTTTACACCAAATTAAGGAAACATCATTGTGACCAAACAATTAAATGTTTGTTTCATCTGACCATAACACAGAAGACAAGAAGTCTTCTTCTTTGTCCAGATGAGCTTTTGCAAAGGCCAAGCGAGCTTTTGTGTGCCTTATCTGGAGAAGTGGCATCCTCCTTGGTCTGCATCCGTGGAACCCAGCAGTGTGCAGTGTCCATTGGATTGTCTGCCTTGAGACATTGCCACCAGCAGAGCCCAGATTCACCAGGATGGCCTTGGTGGTGATCCTTGAATTCATTTTCACCTCTCTAACTATCCTCCTGGCCAGCACAGGTGTCACTTTTGGCTTCCGACCACGTCCTCTGAGATTTTCCACAGTGCGCAACATCTTGTATTTTTTTATAACACTTTGCACTGTAGCCACTGGAACTTGAAAACATTTAGAAATTGCCTTGTAGCCCTTTCCTGACTTGTTGAGCAGCCACAATGCGCAGCCGCAGGTCCTCACTGAGCTCCTTTGTCTTAGCCATGACTGTCCACAAACCAACTGCAGAGAGCTGCTGTTTTTCACCTGTTGAGTTGATTAAAACATCTGTTCCCAATTAATCAGGGTAATTAGGATGCTTTAGAACAGCTTGGACTATTTGGAATGGTAAAGAACTTTGGATTTTCCCACAGACTGTGACAGTTTGTGAAGGGTATGAATAGTTTTGGACTGGACACTTTTTGCTCAAATGTAAATAGAAACTGAGAAATGTTTCGTTTCCACAATAATGCCTCTTGTACGTCGTCATATTATCTTTTGGGAGACACCTATGTCATTTCCCGTCAAAAAATGACTTGCTGGTTGAATAAAAGTAACTTTAAGTCAAAATTTGACAGGGGTATGAATAATTATGGGCAGCACTGTCGATATTTTCAGCTCAGACATGCTTGTCATGCTTAATTTGGTAAAGATCCGTTGAGACTGGAATGTGGCCCTATTGAGGAGGTGGTAAGGAGGGCTCAGCTGGCCAAACCGGTTTTGACCTTCTATGCGTCATTACTGGCTGAGCAGGACTCTCCAATTGACAAGTCTTTTGTTAAGTGGAGGTTAAGCAGCACTCCTTGTTAGAGGGTGGGCAGTGCTCAGTGGTAGAGGTACATCTAATATTTATCAAAGAACCACGGCACTCTATAGCTGCTTTAAGTTGCTTGTTTTATTTCATGTGAGAGAACTTAGCCGCATGTGGAGATCCACTGTTGTTAGCGCTAGCGATCAACTCATTCAGGTGAAATGGCTACATAGGGTATACTATACACCAGGTGGACCGTTTAACATGTGTAAACTGCCCAGTCCTTAGTGTACGCGATGCGGACATGAGAATGGCTGTTTATTGCATATGGTGTGGCATATCAAGGTGCGGACTGGGAACTGAAAGTGGTCACATGTTGTAGGTGGGTCCAAATTGAAAGAAGGTGGAGCAACACAAGTAACCCGGGAAAACAGAAGTAGGAAGGACAATAGAAGTATGTGGCCAGCAATATCGTAGTGCAGCACAAACTACCACCCCAGCAGGACCAAATATCACAGTGCAGCACAAAATACTGTCGCCTGTGCCTCAGTATTCAACTGTAGCACTGTCCTAAAGATGGCGGTACAGTAAAATTCAGGATGAGAACCTGTGGCCGCTGGTCGGGAATTTAAGTACCTGATTTTCCTAGCATAAACCCCTTCTCAACCAGCGTCAGGTCTTTAACCCCTTTAGGACACAGCCATATTTCACCTTAAGGACCAGGCCATTTTTTGCAAATCTGACCAGTGTCACTTTAAGTGGTGATAACTTTAAAATACTTTGACTTATCCAGGCCATTCTGAGATTGTTTTTTTTTGTCACATATTGTACTTCATGACACTGGTAAAATGAAGTTAAAAAAAATAATTTTTATTTATAAAAAAAATACCAAATTTACCAAAAATTTTTAAAAAATTGCAAATTTCCAAGTTTCAATTTCTCTACTTCTATAATACATAGTAATGCCTACAAAAATAGTTATTACTTTACATTCCCCATATGTCTACTTCATGTTTGGATCAATTTGGGAATGATATTTTATTTTTGGTGGATGTTACATGGCTTAGAAGCAAATCTTGAAATTTTTCTGAAATCTTCAAAAACCCACTTTTTAGGGACCAGTTCAGGTCTGAAGTCACTTTGTGAGGCTTACATAATTGAAACCCCCCTATTCTAGAAACTACACCCCTCAAGGTATTCAAAACTGATTTTACAAACGTTGTTAACCCTTTAGGTGTTCCACAAGAGTTAATGGCAAATGGTGATAAAATTTCAGAATTTAGATTTTTTGGCAAATTTTCCATTTTAATCAATTTTTCCAGTAACAAAGCAAGGGTTAACAGCCAAACAAAATGCTATATTTATTGCCTCGATTCTGTAGTTTGCAGAAACACCCCATATGTGGCCCTAAACTACTGTACGGGCACACAGTAGGGCGTAGAGGGAAAGGTGCGCCGTATGGTTTTTGGAAGGCAGATTTTGCTGGACTGTTTTTTTTGACAACATGTCCCATTTGAAGCCCCCCTGATGGACCCCTAGAGTAAAAACTCCATAAAAGTGACCCCATCTAAGAAACTACACTCCTCAAGGTATTCAAAACTGATTTTACAAATGTCGTTAACCCTTTAGGTGTTCCACAAGATTTAATGGAAAATAGAGATACAATTTCAAAATTTAACTTTTTGGGCAGATTTTCCATATAGTTTTGAAAGGCAGATTTTGCTGGACCGTTTTTTTTGACACAATGTCCCATTTGAAGCCCCCCTGATGCACCCCTAGAGTAGAAATTCCATAAAAGTGACCCCATTTTAGAAACTACGGGATAGGGTGGCAGTATTGTTGGTACTAGTTTAGGGTACATATGATTCTTGGTTGCTCTATATTACACTTTTTGTGAGGCAAGGTAACAAGAAATAGCTGTTTTGGCACCGTTTTTATTTTTTGTTATTTTCAACATTCATCTGACAGGTTAGATCATGTAAAATTTTTATAGAGCAGGTTGTCACGGACGCAGCGATACCTAATATGTATACAATTTTTTTATTTATGTAAGTTTTACACAATGATTTCATTTTTGAAACAAAAAAAATCATGTTTTAGTGTCTCCATAGTCTGAGAGCCATAGTTTTTTCAGTTTTTGGGCAAATATCTTGGGTAGGGTATAATTTTTGGGGGATGAGATGACGGTTTGATTGGCACTATTTTGGGGTGCGTATGACTTATAATCTCTTGCTATTACACTTTTTGTGATGTAAGGTAAAAAAAAATAGCTTTTTTTTTACACCTTTTTTTTTTTACGGTATTCACCTGAGAGGTGTCACCGCCAGATCTCTGAGAAGTTCTGATAGACGTTCTTCAGTACCTACTGCATGATGTTCTTTTGTTTTGGTTTCGCTTTGACATCTCTTCTCCCTCTCCCAGCTGTCATCTATTAGCAGTGATTGCCTCCCTTTATATCCCCTCCCATACTGCCTCACTTTGCGGTTTATACTACTTCCTGGATTGTGCTCACTGCTAGAAGTTTGCTACTGCTGCTTTCTCAGATAAGTCTTTCCCTTTATTTGTGTTTTCCTGTTGGCTTGATTCTAGGTAACCCTGACTCCCTCCGTTTTAAGTGCAGGGAGCCGGTGGTCGTGTCCCCTCACTATTATAGGGTTTTCAGGTGTCACTCAGTCTAGGTACGTGGACAAGCAACTTTCTATCACAGAGATCTTTGCATGGGCTGAGCAGTCAGGGAGAGCTATAGGGCTTTTATAGGGCTCACCCTTTTGTTCCTTAGTTTGGGATCAAGTCAGTCGGATCATTATTTACGTCTTGTTTTTTGCAACACCATCCGTGACAAGGGGTTAGGTCATGTGATTTTTTTATAGAGCAGGTTATTACGGACGTCGCGATATCTAATATGTATACTTTTTTTATTTATGTAAGTTTTACACAATTATTTCATTTTTGAAACAAAAACAAAAAAATCTAGTTTTAGTGTCTCCATATTCTGAGAGCAATAGTTTTTTCAGTTTTTGGGCGATTATCTTAGGTAGGGTCTCATTTTTTGCGGGATGAGGTGACGGTTTGATTGGTACTATTTTGGCGTACATACAACTTTTTTATCACTTTTCTTACCTTTTTTGGGAAGTAAGGTGGGCCAAATTTCAATTTCATCATAGTTTTTTATTTTTTATGGCGTTCACCGTTCGGGTAAAGTAACATGACCGTTTTATAGATCAGGTCGTTACGGACGCGGTGATATCAAACATGTGTAGGGAATTTAACTGTTTTCATTTTTAATCAGTGATAAATGTGTTTTTTTATTTTAACTTTTTTTTTTACCCAGACCCACTTGGTTCTTGAAGATCCAGTGGGTCTTATGTCTGTATAATACAGTACAGTACACTATATAGTGTATTGTACTGTATTTTACTTACACTTTGTCTGAACAGGTCTATGCCTTTAGCACAGATCTGTTCCGCACCATGGACAGCAAGATGCCTGAGATGGCATCCTGTTGCCATGGGAACCTTCCCCGTCAGGGACCGCGGGGATCAGAAACTGCAGAAAGCGCAGCAAACCGCAGGTCTGAATTGACCTGCGGTTTGCTGCGATCGCCGACATAGGGGGGTCACAGGACCCCTTGGCGCATCTAGCCAAGGTACCTGCTCAATGATTTGAGCAGGCACCGGGTTCCGATCACCGCCCACCGGTACGTCATGTGTCCTGAAGAGATTAAAGATGGCGCCCGCTCCATAGCCGCAGGATGCCTGCAGTTTCATACAGCAGACACCCGTAGCTCATGTCCACGATCGGCGATAATGCCAGTTGTGGGCATTTAACACATAAGATGCCATGGTCAGTTCTGAGCATGTGCAAACCCAAAAGCGAGAGCTTCCTGGTATTCTCTGGCTCCCCCGTGCGGCAATTGGAGAAGCCAGAGCTTGTTTGTGTGAGCCCCTGTCATAGAGAATGACAGGAGGCTGCTGCACAGTGTTTCCTATAAAGACCTTGCCTGTGGCAGGGCTCCATAGGAAGATAGTACATTTCTCATAGACCCCAACACTAATGCATTGGAGTCTATGAGAAAAGCAATCTAATGATTGCTTGTTATAGTTCCCTATGGGAATGATAAAAAAAAAAATTTGAAAAAAAAGGTTCTAAAAAAACTGAATTAGGCTTACCGATAATTCCTTTTCCATTAATCCACCATGACGGAAAAATAGGAGATTGACCCCTGACCTCTGTAGGGGCAGGAAAACAGAGAAAGATTAAAGGGATTCTGTCACCTCGTTTTAGGTTATAGAGATGCGGACATGCACAGCTAGATCGCCGCTAGCATGTCCTCAATATACCTGTCCCATAAAGCTGTGTCCTTTTATTGTGCTTAAAATGAGCCTGGTAAGGTACCCAAGGGGCTGCACTAACCTTCTTCGTGCTCAGCCACGCCCCCCTGTGAAGGAGCCCAGCACCGCCTGCGTCCTCCGAATCTCCTTCTTGCTCACAGTTAGATCGCCGTAATCTCGCGATGCGCGAGCTCGCGCATGCGCAGTTCCTTCCCTGAGGCTGATGCCAGCACAGGGAAGGAACACAATACCGGCACTGCGCATCCGCGAGCTCTTACCAGGCTAATTTACATATATATAAAATCATTTTTTAAGCACAATAAAAGCACACAGCCCTATAGGACACGTATATTACGGACATGCTAGCGGCGATCTAGCCGTGCATGTCCGCAGCTCTCTAACCTAAAATGAGGTGACAGAATCCCTTTAATTGCCCCCGCCCCCCCTACCCACTTCAGTGTTTAACAGATTACTATAGTACCCATCCACCTTATTCATATGTACACCCATTTTTATTTTTATTTTTTCTTAGTATTTCTTCATACTAATTTAATTTAAAGGGTTTCAGTCTCCAGAATTAACCCTATTAAACTGGCTGACGCGTCCTTCACTCACTGCGCCTATTTATGGGACACTGAGGAGAACTCGAAAGTCAATCAACGTGACCTGGTCGTGCCAAAGGGTGAGTAGACCGAGCCTTTAGGTGCTGAAGCAACGCCCTAATAGCAGCTAGAGGCTCATTAGCTTATTTTAAAAGTCTTTATTTTAAGAGAACGGCGGCAGGCAGGGAGTTATAAAGCACACTGTTATGTACTGCTTACATTGGCACATCGCTATTGTCAGTCAGCTACATAACGTTATTTCTCATGACAGAAACCCTTTAAGGGGAAGCTATAGCTTAGAGGATATTCCTACCGAAGGATAGTTCTGAAGATCCTGACAAGTCGAGCCTATAATGCTTAATGAAGGTATGGACTTTGGACCAGGTCGCAGCTTTGCATATCTGCTCCAATGATGCACCCATTTTTTCTGCATAGGATGAAAAGACTGCCCTGGTGGAATAGGCCCTAACTTTAACCGGGCATGAAAGATTTTGAAGTCGGTAGCAGTCATAGATCGTTTGCTTTATCCAACTAGCGATAGAGGCCCTAGAGGCAGCCTTCCTCTTATATTTCCCTCCAAACTAGACTAACAGGTTGTCAACCTTCCTTCTTTAGACGCCTCAGGGTATCTCAGCACAACACATCTGACATATAAGGAATTAAATTCCTCCCCCCTTAGGTTTTTGGGGTTATTACAGAACAAAGGCAGCACTATAACCTGGTTTCTATGAAAGTCAGAAACTACCTTTGGAAGGAACCCTGGATCTGGTTTAAATATTATCCTGTCATCCAAAATGCTTAAATGTGGATGTCTGATAGAGAGGGCCTGAATTTCCCCTACTCTCCTAGCTGATGTAATTGTGATAAGGAAGGCTGTCTTGAATGAGAGCATTTTGACTGAAGCATCCTCCAAAGGATCAAAGGGGCTTTTTGTTAGACCTTGTAAGACTATGTTTAAGTCCCAGGTTGGGATTCTAGGTCTGAAGAAGGGTCTCAACCGGCCCGCTGCTCTGAATAACCTTTTGATCCATCTGTGCTCCGCTAAATCTGAGTAAAAAAAGATGCTTTGGGCTGCAATCTGCACCTTCAGGGTTGAAGGATGGAGGCCTAAGTCTAGCCCTTGTTGTAGGAAGTCCAGAATTCTCTGTATATTTGGAGCTGACTGATTTATATCCTCTTGTCCCCACCAGGAGCAGAACTTCTTCCAGATTTTTAAATAAATCGCAGATGTAACTTTTTTCCTACAGGCCTTGAGTGTGGAGATGACCTTCTCTGACAACCCTTGGCTTTTTAAGATTTCCGACTCAGGATCCAGGCTGTCAGCCTGTACAATTCTGGACGTGGGTGTATTAATGGACCCTGAGTCAGGATGCCCATCCTAAAGGGAAGGACCCAAGGATCTGATACCGTCAGATTTTTGAGAATGAAAACCAGCTTCGCTTTGGCCAGAATGGTGTTTTTAGGATAAGATTTGGTCTGCCTTGTATAATTTTCGGGATAACCTTTGGAATCAGTTGAAACGGAGGGAACGCGTAGGCCAAGGTCCAACTCCAACTCTGGGAGAAGGCATCTATAGCCCAAGGGTTGTCTCTTGGATACAGGGAGCAGAATTTCTTCACTTTCGCGTTTACCCTTAAGGCAAACAGATCTATGACTAGAGAGCCCCATCTCTCTTCTATCAGGCTGAATGTCTCTGGATTTAGCGACCATTCGCCCTGGTCCAGGGTTTTGCGGCTCAAAAAATCAACCACCAGATTTTGGGAGCCTTTTTGGATGCACCGCTGATACTGATTTTACATTTTCCTCGACCCATGAAAATATTTTTCCTGACAGCTTCATTAGTTGTTTTGATCTCGTTCCGCCTTGTTGTCTTAAATAAGACACCGTTACGTTGTCAGATATAATTTTTACGTGATGTCTCCCATACAGCCTTTAATTCTCTGTAGTTTGACGAGTGATCTGACATAGCTTCCGGCCAAAAACCGTGAAAAAATGTTCCTTCTATATTTGCTTCCCAGGCTGTTTTGCTGGTATCTGTTTGAATTTGAATAAACTGAGTCTTCCGCCAGGTCACTCCTTTTAGTAGATTTGTTGACTGGGTCCACCATGTAAGCGACTACTTTACATGCTGTGTGATCAGGACTTTTCCGTCTAAGGATGCCTGTCCCAGCACCTCAGTAGCCATACAGTGGGATGCGAAAGTTTGGGCAACCTTGTTAATCGTCATGATTTTCCTGTATAAATCGTTGGTTGTTACAATAAAAAATGTCAGTTAAATATATCATATAGGAGACACACACAGTGATATTTGAGAAGTGAAATGAAGTTTATTGGATTTACAGAAAGTGTGCTATAATTGTTTAAACAAAATTAGGCAGGTGAATAAATTTGGGCACCACAAAACATAAATGAAATCAATATTTAGTAGATCCTCCTTTTGCAGAAATTACAGCCTCTAAACGCTTCCTGTAGGTTCCAATGAGAGTCTGGATTCTGGTTGAAGGTATTTTGGACCATTCCTCTTTACAAAACATCTTTTAGTTAATTCAGGTTTGATGGCTTCCGAGCATGGACAACTCTCTTTAAGTCACACCACAGATTTTTTATTATATTCAAGTCTGGGGACTGAGATGGCCATTCCAGAACGTTGTACCTGCTCCTCTGCGAAAATGCCTTAGTGGATTTTGAGCAGTGTTTAGGGTCGTTGTCTTGTTGAAATATCCAGCCCCGGCGCAGCTTCAGCTTTGTCACTGATTCCTGGACATTGGTCTCCAGAATCTGCTGATACTGAGTGGAATCCATGCGTCCCTCAACTTTGACAAGATTCCCAGTCCCTGCACTGACCACACAGCCCCACAGCATGATCGGACCACCACCATATTTTACTGTAGGTAAAAGGTGTTTTTCTTGGAATGCTGTGTTCTTTTTCCTCCATGCATAACGCCCCTTGTTATGGCCAAATAACTCAATTTTAATTTCATCAGTCCACAGCAACTTATTCCAAAATTAAGCTGGCTTGTCCAAATGTGCTTTAGCCCACCTCAAGCGGCACTTTTTGTGCTGTGGGCGGCGAAAAGGCTTCTTCTGCATCACTCTCGCATACAGCATCTCCTTGTGTAAAGTGCGCCGAATGGTTGAACGATGCACAGTGACTCCATCTGCAGCAAGATGATGTTGTAGGTCTTTGGTGCTGGTCTGTGGGTTGACTCTGACTGTTCTCACCATTCGTCGCTTCTGTCTATCCGAGATTTTTCTTGGTCTGCCACTTCGAGCCTTAACTTGAACTGAGCCTGTGGTCTTCCATCTCCTCAATATGTTCCTAACTGTGGAAACAGACAGCGGAAATCTCTGAGACAGCTTTCTGTATCCTTCCCCTAAACTATGATGGTCAACAATCTTTGCCTTCAGGTCATTTGAGAGTTGTTTTGAGACCCCCATGTTGCTACTCTTCAGAGAAAATTAAAAGAGGAGGGAAACGTACAATTGACCCCCTTAAATACTCTTTCTCATAATTGGATTCACCTGAGTATGTAGGTCAGGGGTCACTGAGCTTACCAAGCCAATTTGAGTTCCAATAATTAGTTTTAGAATCAATAAAATGGCAACAGTGCCCAAATGTATGCACCTGCCTAATTTTGTTTAAACAATTATAGCGCACTTTCTGTAAATCCAATAAACTTCATTTCACTTCTCAAATATCACTGTGTGTGTCTCCTATATGATATATTTAACTGACATTTTTTATTGTAACAACCAACGATTTATACAGGAAAATCCTGACGATTAACAAGGTTGCCCAAACTTTCGCATCCCACTGTAGTTGAAGAGTTCTGAAGTGGACCGACGCATGATGTTAATACACCTAGGAGGCTCATCGCCTCCCTGATGGAGCATGAGTTTCTTTTTTGGAATTTTTGGATCTTCCCTCTTAAGTGCACTGCTTTTTCTTCTGGAAGGAAAGAGGACTGTATTTCCGAGTCCAGGAAGATTCCCAAGAATTTTATACTTGTCTGGGGAAGAAGACATGATTTTTTTTTTATTTACTATCCATCCCAGATTTTCCAGCAAGGCTAGGAAGGAATTTAGGTCACTTTCCATCTGTTTTTTTGAATTTTCCAGTATTAGGAGGTCGTCTAAATAAGGTATTATTATTAGACCTTGGTTCCTTAAATGAGCTACCATTTCCACAACTATTTTGATAAAAACCCTGGGGGCCGGGGAAATACCGAATGGGAGGGCCATAAACTGGAAATGACAATTTTTTCCTGTACTGTCTCTTAGCGCAAACTTTAGAAACTTTTGAGATTGTTGTCTGATCGGTACATGGTAATATGCATCCTTCAGGTCGATTGTGCACATTAGCGCGTTCTTTCTTATTAGAGGGAGTGTGGACCCCAGAGACTCCATCTTGAACTTCCTGCATAGGATGTTCTTGTTCAGTCCTTTTAGATTTATTATTGTTCTGAATGTCCCATCTGGTTTGGCCACTAAAAAGAGAGTAGAGTAGAATCCTTATTTTTCTTGAGAAGGGGGAACCTGCGTAATTGCCCCCAGTTTTAACATTTCTAGGACGCCCTTCCAAAGTCTTTCCCTTAGCCGTTTGACGATGGGGATGTGACCACATATTTGGGGGAAGAGAGTAGAACTCAATCTTGTATCCCTTTTCCACTATGTCTAGAACCCAGGGATTTGATGTGATTACCTTCCCCTGAGAGAACCCCCTCAGTCTTCCCCCAATCCTGGCGTCATTGCTTGTCACTGGTTTTATTTTGGTGATTAAGGATGAACCCCCTACCTCGACCGCCCTTTGGGTAGCTCCACCATCCCGATTTCCCTTTTCCCCTATAGGGTCTATCTCTACCTCCATAGGGACGAAAGGAAAAACATTTCCTCAAAGTTTTTTCTTCAGGAAAACCTTTTTTTCTTATCCGTTGCTTTTTCAAGGATTTTGTCCAAAACTGGACCAAAGACATACTCTCCTGAAAAAGCGATGGAACAGAGTTTCATCTTTGAGGTCTTGTCGCCGGACCTTGACTTCATCCATAAAGCCCTTCTAGCGGTATTTGAGAGTGCTTCGTCTTTAGCAGAGAATCTAACTGTCTCCGCTGAAGCGTCGGCTAGGAAAGCAGTGGCTGATCTGAGAAGGGGTAAAGAATCTATTATTTCCTATTATTGTTTTTGTTTTTTAAGTGACCCACGAGCTTATTGAGCCACAAGTACATTGAGCTCGCCACGGACGTCGCAGTAATGTTGGTTTTAACGCTGTACATGGCAGCTTCCCAAGATTTACGCAGGAGCCTATCTGCTTTCCGTTCCATAGGGTCTCGCAGCTGGGAAGAGTCTTCAAATGGTAGGGAGTTTTTTTTTGTTTACCTTAACTTACCTGCACGTCTATCTTGGGTATATTATCAAATAATTTGGATTCAGAGGGATCAAACAAGAGCCGATTTTTGAATTCTCTCGATATGCCGAGACGTTTTTCTGGATCAGACCACTCGTCAAGGACCATCTCTTTTATATTTTCATTTATGGGGGAACACCTTTGACCTTTTGGTTCTTAAACCCCCACACCTTTCTTCCTGTATGGAATGCGGCTTCTGGACCTCCTCAATGCCCATTTTTCAGAGGAAAAATATAATTTTTTTGCGCCCTCCACAATTTCCCCCTCTGAAAGGGGATCGTCGTCCTCCCATTGCCTAGAAGGCTCTGGGTCATCCATTACATCCTCGCAATCAGAGGAGGAAGGGACCGCTATTTTTTGTCTTTTAGGGGGAAGAGAACCCGGGCTGGATTCTTACAGCGAAGCCAGGGAGGATCTAACCTCGTCATGGATTATTGTTTTTAATTCCTCCTTCATAGATGGTTGCTCCCCTCTCACAATACTTGAAATGCATTCTCTGCACAATTGTTTGGTATATTGTTCAGGAAGCTTTTTGAAGCAAGAGATACATTATTGTATTTTGCAGAATATGAAAAAATAAAACTTTTTTTCCCCCAAGGTTTTTATTATTTTATCAAGTAAAACTATAAACTATACATATAAGGGTCTCTGTCGGGTCTATGACCAGTCCACCAGTACTGCAGATGCCCAGTAATGAGAGGACTTGTAAGGGGCCACTGGCTGGCACTAATTCCTTGACTGGCAATATTGTGGATAAACTGGTTGACCACAATATGGAGGAACTGGTTAGCAACGAGTTGGGGCGAGTTTGTATTTGTTTTGGGGGCACTGCGGCATCTAAAAGGGAGGCATGATAACATGTTACCATAATCCCCTCCACTTTACTCATCTCCACATAAAATAGTCATAAGGAACACAAAAACCTTGTCTAAAAACTAGGACGTACATCTTTTTAGTTTGCTCCTGTCACTGTCTCCGCGGCCATGTTCCCGAAGCCTGCTCAATACAACACAGAGGTTTTGACTTCAACAAAATGGCCGCCGAGTAGAGTACCGCTTCTAACAAGGGTCCTTGTCTGAACTCCATGCGCCGTAAGGACCAGGAGATGTCACAGGCTCCCGTGACCTGCTTCTGATGTGTGGGAGGACACACGCCTGGAAGAGGATGACGGCGGGTTAGAGGAGAGTTTCCCAGGTGATCGCAGATGCGAGGAGGATGAGGGAGGACATAGCGGGGCGGCTCGCCGCCATCCTGCTGCCTGTCACCTGGGTGCTCGTTAAGGCAGCGGGGTCAGAAGGTTAGTCACACTGAGAATGAGTGAGCTCGGAGTGTGAGTGCGGCCCCCCCAGTGTCTGCAGCGCCCCCTGTGCGTGTGTCTGCCCCCCCCCCCCGTGTCTGCCCCCCCCCCCGTGTCTGCAGCGCCCCCTGTGCGTGTGTCTGCCCCCCCCCCCCCCCCCCAGTGTCTGCAGCGCCCCCTGTGCGTGTGTCTGCCCCATAATGAACCACAACCAATCATATTGCTGCGTCCACTCTTCATTTAGAAAGTAAAATCCTCTGCGCACCCGCCATGTGTGAACAGTCTCAAGGGGGCAGGACAAGTACAGAAGAGAATGGAAATACATTGACAGCTGCAGCAGAAAGGACATGCCCCCCGAGCTGTGCTTGGGAGAGAGGTGCAGCAGAAAGGACACGTCCCCTGAGCTGTGATAGGGAGAGAGCTGCAGCAGAAAGGATACGTCCCCTGAGCTGTGATAGGGAGTGAGCCACAGCAGAAAGGATACGTCCCCTAAGCTGTGATAGGGAGAGAGCTGCAGCAGAAAGGATACGTCCCCTAAGCTGTGATAGGGAGAGAGCTGCAGCAGAAAGGATACACCCCCTGAGCTGTGATCGGGAGAGAGCTGCAGCAGAAAGGATATGCCCCCTGAGCTGTGATCGGGAGAGAGCTGCAGCAGAAAGGATATGCCCGCTAAACTGTGATAGGGAGAGAGCCGCAGCAGAAAGAATGCACCTCTGAGAAAGGACACGCCCTCTGAGCTGTGATAAGTAGGGAACTGAAGCAGAAAGGACATGTCTGAGCTGCCAGCTTTAAAAAAAAAAAAAGGAAGGCTACATGCTCGCAAACGCAGCTTTAAACAACAGACACCTGAGGCTAATGTTGATAATGCCGATCACAGACATTTAACCCTTTAAATGCCACGGTCAGTTGTACCCACTGCATCTGAGAGCTGAAAACCAGGGAGTGCTGCGCTTCGGGGCTTGGCTTCCCTGTGCGGAGATTGGGGGAGCCCCGAGGAAAACCAGGGCTTTTAGAGCTGTAGTTCCTATGTAATTCCTGCAGGTGGCAGCGCTCTGTAAGAACAGAGCAAATCCAAATCTACAATGGATCTATTGATAAAGGAAATTGAAAATAAAGAGTGTGGGGTTCAGGGCGCACTGCGCCACCAATTACTCTAATACTGGGGGGGGGGGGGGGCGCACTGCGGGTGCAGCAGCAGAATCACACAGTCGGCACCCGACCTGTATGCGATCCGCGGCAGTTAACCCCTCAGATGCGGCACCCAGTGCCCTGTGCAGGTTATGTGATTCTGCCACCGCACGCGCCTCCTGTATCTGTATTAAACGTTAATTTTAATTGGAGGTGCAGTGCGCCCCCCCCCCCCAGTATTAAAAACAGTCCCTCCTCCGCCCCTCTCTCCTTATTGGCAGCGGCACAGGGGGGAGGGAGAGAGTGACTGCTTCTCCCCTGTGCTGCTGAGGGAACATGGCGCGCGCTGACAGCAGCGCGCTCCATGTTCTCTGATACTGGGCTGCGCAGTAGTATTGATAAAAGGCAAATCCCGGTACCGATACCGGGACAAAAGTATCGATTGGGTATGGATATTTCGATACCCGCAACAACAACCCTCATAGGTACAGAATTTGAGCTAACCAGACATGATATTAAATGAGGAATACTCGGGTACAATTTCAAAATGAGCGGCAACAAAATGTGACAACTTCAGTTCCAGTCTCGGTATATGAGATAAACAGGCATGCGCAGTGCGTGGGCACAAGTGAGGAGCGAGGTTAAGTCCTGGCGCACGCGCCTGCATGAGATTCGTACAGGCAGGCATGCGCAGTGAGGAGATATTGGCGTGCGAGATGTCTAAGTTCTGGCGCATGCGCAAAATAGAATAGCCAAGTGCGGGATCTTAACAGCGTATTATAAGAAAGGGGAGAGAATGAGGGGGCGAGAGGTAAGGACTCGGCGCGGCGCTGCCCTATACCAGACAGCGCAGCGAGCTCCGCGGAAGCAACCGTTGGAGGGACCAATAAATGACGTCACCATAAGAGCAATGTCTTCGCCGGTCCCGTGTCTAACGCTGCCTGGTTCCCCCGAGGACAGTGTAACATGTCGGGGGGGGGGGGGGGGGGCAGTGTTTATTTGGTGTTTTTAGAAGAAAGCGGAAGTAGCGCAGTTAGGCAGGCAACATGAATACGATGATCACAATCCGGTGTATATAAGAGATTAACCACGTCACGGCCGAGGACACAACAGATTCTCTATAAATATGCCGATAATACTCACAGCGACACTGCACATTTTTTAAAATATTACTCTCGTATCTCGAGAGATTCTAACAAATGAGAAAAAATAAAAGCTAAGTTTCGTTTTAATTAGTGGGTAAAAACAGGGCGATACCCGGTCTATTGGGAGATATGTTTGATAAAATACGCCCATCACCCACTAAAAGGGTCATTTGGTATTTGTGTGCTATGGCACATGGCACTTCCACATTGAATCACGGATGTACGCTTTCTGTGACCGCCCCCGCATCCATTGACTTTAACCCCTTCAGTACAGGAGTTTTTTTGGTTTTTTTTTTTCCTCTCTGTCTTCACATAGCCATAATCTTTTTATTTTTCAGTTCACATTGCTTGCTTTGCACTTTCTAATGCCACCACTTAATATGGTATGCAAGGTGGAATTTTTTTTCCCAAATGAGAAGGCATTGGAAAAAAAAACGCTATTTCACCACAGTTTTACGGGTTTTGTCTCTACGGCGTTCCCTATGCGGCAAAACTGACCCATGCCCCTTCATTCTCTGAGTCACTTTGAGTGCAGTGATGCCACATACACTCACCTAAAGAATTATTAGGACCACCATACTAATACGGTGTTGGACCCCCTTTTGCCTTCAGAACTGCCTTAATTCTACGTGGCATTGATTCCACAAGGTGCTGATAGCATTCTTTAGAAATGTTGGCCCATATTGATAGGATAGCATCTTGCAGTTGATGGAGATTTGAGGGATGCACATCCAGGGCACGAAGCTCCCGTTCCACCACATCCTAAAGATGCTCTATTGGGTTGAGATCTGGTGACTGTGGGGGCCATTTTAGTACAGTGAACTCATTGTCATGTTCAAGAAACCAGTTTGAAATGATTCGAGCTTTGTGACATGGTGCATTATCCTGCTGGAAGTAGCCATCAGAGGATGAGTACATGGCGGTCATGAAGGGATGGACATGGTCAGAAACAATGCTCAGGTAGCCCGTGGCATTTAAACGATGGCCAATTGGCACTAAGGGGCCTAAAGTGTGCCCAGAAAACATCCCCCACACCATTACACCACCACCACCAGCCTGCACAGTGGTAACAAGGCATGATGGATACATGTTCTCATTCTGTTTACGCCAAATTCGGACTCTACCATTTGAATGTCTCAACAGAAATCGAGACTCATCAGACCAGGCAACCTTTTTCCAGTCTTCAACAGTCCAATTTTGGTGAGCTTGTGCAAACTGTAGCCTCTTTTTCCTATTTGTAGTGGAGATGAGTGGTACCCGGTGGGGTCTTCTGCTGTTGTAGCCCATCCGCCTGAAGGTTGTGCGTTTTGTGGCTTCACAAATGCTTTGCTGCCGACCTCGGTTGTAACGAGTGGTTATTTCAGTCAACGTTGCTCTTCTATCAGCTTGAATCAGTCGGCCCATTCTCCTCTGACCTCTAGCATCAACAAG